>NW_014554256.1:444759-515410 GCF_001313825.1 Dinoponera quadriceps
TAGTTAAATTTAACAATATCTTGACATAAAAAAAATAGATTTTATTGCGAATATAATATCAACGTGTCTATTTCAATTCTGTTCTGCAAAAGAATCATACACCAACAGTAACAAACAGTTACGAGCCATTCTGAAGTAAACATCTGAAATCAATATTAACCCTTTGCACTCGAGGGCTCCGGAGCGGAGCCATTTAAAATTTGTCTTCATACTCTTCAAACTCAAATGCAAATAGCAAGAGCGGAATATCCTATACACAATAGTTTTTACGATTTGTCTTTGTCCTTATGTTATAAACTGAAAGTTATTTGCATTGTCTCCATAGCGGAGCCCTCGAGTTTGAAGACAAATTTTAAATGGCTCCGCTCCGGAGCCCTCGAGTGCAAAGGGTTAATATATTTTTTTTATTTGTCAGGGCTACAGTTATTAATTGATGACGGAGGCTTCCTGTAAATTTCAAAATCATTATTTAATTATTTATTTTACAAGCACGAATTTTTTGCAGTGAAGGGATTAAATTTAATTATTTATAGCTCCTATTTTGGGAAATATTATTGTTTTTTTAAATCTATTCCGCTAAGCTGATAAACCTAATGAATAAAAAATGTATTGACACTGATTTCAGAACATCCTGAACTATTTCCCGAAATGGGAGTAGTAAGCAATCAAATTTAATCTTTTCACTGAAAAATGCATTGTATTGTAAAATAATTAAATGATTTTAAAATTTGCAGGAAGCCTCCGTAAATCAATAATTATAACTCTGATGAATAAAAAAATATATTGATACTGATTTCAGACGTATCACTTCCGTTGAGACTAAGATAGTTACCGAGATGCGTAAACTTTTGCTGAACAGAAATGAAATGAACACAGTGATGTTATATTCATCATAAAATTTCATCTGTTTATATCAAGATATTGTTAAAAATGCATTTAATAGATATACATAACAAAAAATTCATACGCCTATTAATTTACAACTTTCTACAACTCTACAAATTTTATTTAATTTTTACTCCTGTTAGGATACTGTGACCTCTAACTAAATCTTTTTTCTATTATTGCGGAGTTATTGTAGAAGATAAAAGACTTATTTGTGTTCAAAATCGCTATTACTGTAATGGTTGAAAAAAAATCACGTTTTTCCATACATCAGTTTTGTATATCTTGTAAATACTTAGTAATAAGTACTTAGTAATAAGTACTTAGTATTTACAATATATACAAAAATGATATATGGAAAGACGCGATCATTTTTTTCAACGACTACAGCGTTTTTGAACACAAATAAGTTTTCTTTTATTTTCCTCAATAACACCGCAATAATAGAAAAAAAAAAAACAATAAAAGTCCTTTATAACGACAAAGTCCTTTACAACAAATAAAAGTCCTTTATTTAACGACGAATTGTTTGATTACGACAGGTGGCGCATTGGCGTTAACATCACATAAAACTCCACGAGATCTTGCATCAGAGAGCAATGAGTTCCACATTGGATCTCTCTATAAAGCAAAGATTATTATTTTGTTAATTCGAGTTCGATGGTAAGACAAAAATGCGTAGGATCCCACTTAATGACCACATGGATCCATATTCTGAACTCGCTCTTACCGATAAAAGTTTCCCCGAAAATGATTCAAAAATCGTGGCATCGCTTAATAAGCTGAGAAACCACGGGAAGACTCCGATAGCCCGTAGATGATTGGCTGCTAATTTAACATGAGATTTTCTAATTGGTGATCGAGCTGAAAGACTCCAGGCACCGACCGATGTGAGTAGATGTGTGCTATCGCACCGTTTTTCTAACAGATGCTCTCCCAGAAGGAAAGCCGCATTTAAGGCACTTTCATTGATAGAAGAGACTTCAGAATACGGGCCTGTATCTTTCGCTTACCATAAACGTATTAAAATTTCCGCACAGTATCAAACTATGCTTAGCTCTCGTGAGGGCCACACAAAGTCTGTGTTTGTCGGATAGAAAACCAATGCCGTGGCTTCGCACGCAAGATATAATTACAATATCTCGCTCCTGACCCTGAAAACCATCGACCGTATTAACTTCGTAGGTGATCTTTCTCTTTGTAAAGTCCGGCAAGTTAGATATCCTGAAAGAAAAATGTGCCCATAATTTCGCTGCGGCTAAACGCAGGTGAGGCGAAGTGCGTTGCCCTCTCGAAACTCACTTCTCATTAATCTTATCCGTCATAACGGATCTCTGATTGTTGTACGGCGTAAGAACACCGAGGGAGATCGGATCGTTTGTATTTTCCCACTTGGCGTATCTCAGCATGGTATAGATCATATTTGACACGAATTCCGCCTCATTGGTGTTGGAGAACTTGTCATTATTCTGCGCAGAATTGTGATTCAGCACTCTGTACGAATGAAACGGGAACGCCAGTCTGTTCTCGACGGAGTTTTTCAACTTGTTGTCGTAGAAATATTTATTCGGCCAGTACGAGATGAAGTACTGCATCCGATATTGCGTGTCGAGCGTTATTATAGGATTGTTCTCTTGCAAGGCAAAAGCATGTTCCATCCGCGAGAACACCGACTGATCCAGGCCTAGCTTTTTCGCACGCTGGCTCAGCACAGTCGCTGGTAGCTGATTCGGGTCACCCACCAGGACCAGAGTGTCTATCCCTAACATTAACGGTATCAGAGTCTCCGCTTCGCAACTCTGAGTCGCTTCGTCAACGATGCAGAAGGAGAGCCTCTCCCGGTTAGGGCCGAAGATCGATTCCATCTGATTGGTGTAACAGGACGCTAGCGTGCAAGCGATTATGTCGGCGCCCGCGATGATAACTTCCTCGTTGTAGCGTTGATACCTTTCGCGGTCCCTCACATTGACATCGTGGAACAACCTGCCGGTCTGCAACAGTTCATATCTCGCGGCCGCGTCAGATAATGCTCTCTTGCATTCCCTTCTCTTCGCCTCCGTCAGATTCAAAGTGAGTTCATTTTTTAACGAATCTATCTTCGTCTTCAGTGTCATCAGCTCCATTCGAACGTTGGTCGTACTGTTGCTCGAATAGCAGCACGCGTTTTCCGAGAGTCTTTGTAAAAATCGTCTCGCCAGTTCCGACGAGGAGACACATTTCACATCTCGATGTATGTGTTCCTGCCGGCCGATGCGTACCAAATTAAAGCCATAACTGTATTTTTGTTTCAAGCTCGGTCTGATGGCTATAAGCCTCAACACGACTTCGTCAAGGGCGGCATTAGACGGTGCGCACAGCAGAATTTTGGTTTTCGACTTTTCTTGGGCTTTATCGATCTTGTGCTTGCCGACTTTCGCGTCGTTCCTAGGCTCGCGCTCGCCGTACAATATTTGCGTCACCAGGTTCACGATCACTTTGGACTTACCTGTGCCTGGTGGGCCTTGAATCAAGCAGAGCTTCGGCTCCTTTTTCGTCACAGTCTCCGTCACCCTGAATACAGCTTCCAGCTGCTTCGGATTCAGATTGTCCTTCGTAACGAGCGAATTACAGGTGAACGACGGATTCATCGGCGGCAGACTGCAGTCCTCGAACTTCGGATTCAAGATCAGCTTCAAGAGAGGCGACTGAGGTAGGTAATGCACCGCTTGCACCATTCTCATTTCCGGCCTTAGGTACCTCACCGCGCGCATTCTATTCAATCTAGTCAGGAGGATATCGTGCTCGATAGGTCGCGTTTGCACGGTGTACGATATCAATGTGTGTGGATTCTTCACGTAATTCTCCAATTCCTTGTTGTAACGCGTGAAGTCCGTGATGGTCGTTCGATAAATTTGAGTGATGTAAGCGAACACTTTGTGAAAGATCTGCCTGCCGTTCATGTACTGAACGTACTCGAAAGACACTAAATCGCCGAACTGCGGGTATATATTCCTCGCTTCGTCCTGTTTTGTGACCAACACCTCGAGCATGAGAGTTGTCAGGAAGTGATTGGTCGTCGGGATCGGAGTACGTGTAATACTATTCTTGACGATGGAGCACATCATGGTCGGCTGTTGCACGTTCTTCTCGAATATCTCGAAATCCTTGTATATCTTGTGCCACGTCTCGAGTAACAGGAGAGGCAACGCCACGTTGTAATAATGTCGAAAAGATTCGTAATGTATCTTCATAGGTTGCAGTTCTTCGTCCCGCACCACCGGTGGCTCACTGTTCAGGTAGCGTTGTTCCTCAAGCCACACCGGGTTCCACATGAAGATGCGCAACAGGTACTCTTCTAGCTTCGGGTACCACTCCGGAGTGGTTTTCTCCGCTTTGACTAATTTTTCCACAGGTATCGGCGCGTCTTTCCCGACCAATTTCTTCAGCGTGTTCTTCGATTCAATTTCGTATTCTTTTACGTCCACCTTCGGGGAGAACGTCACGCCCTTCTTCTTCTTAGTTTTCGTAAGTCTCTTCTCCTGCCGCAAAATGGAAGCACATCCCCTGGATTTTTCGGGTGATTTAGACACCGCCGTTTCACCACCGTTTATATTCTCGGCCACTTTGTTCCCTTTCACTCTGCTATTGTTGTGTTTCTTCTTTTTCCCGATCACGCTCGAATCCGCCGTGTCGTCATGCTTTTCGGGCAACTCATCTATGTCCAACATATTGTTCAGGTTTAACGACTGTTCCAGCGTTGCGGCCATGTTATTCACCGCGTTCTTGCAGACGATCGACTTCGCTCTCTCCGCGAATTTGCTCGAAGACGATTTGGATGCACGCATCTCTCGTTCCTCGCACAGGAAATCACCCCGATTCTTCAGCGACACCTTGACCCTCGGTTTAGCGGTGCCGCGTTTAATATTCTTGTTACCGTCGGCGGCCAATTTCTCCTCCTCGGCGATCCTCTTCAGCTTCGCTTTTCTCTCCTCCATTATGATTTTCTTCTCCTGTTTAGAAATGGATGGCCGGTTCGCTATGCTCGATACAGTATGATCCGACGACTCTTTGGACGATCCTTTGTTTTGCTTCTGTTCCTTGCTGTAAAAGTGATCGTCGAGTTTTTCCTTTAATTGCTGCATTCTACTTTCTTCTATTGTCGAACCAGACGGCGACTTGTCCTCGGATGTTTTCGACGTCTTGTTACGGTCTCTGCTGGAATCCTTACGATCACTGCTCTTGCCTCGGCCTCGTTTTGGAGGTAGATGTGGCGCCTCTATCAATGAAATAACTCTTCTCCTCGCTGCGGCAAACTTCGATCTAGATTTTGCACCGGAGACCGGAGACGACGTGCTGCTAGATGTTTCCGCTTGTTTGTAGAGTTCTGCGTTGTGTCTTTCACCCGCCTTTTGTCCGGCTGAATGATCCGTATTCTCCGAACTAAGCTCGTTGAACACATCAACGTCATCTATATCCATCGGGTCCGTTCCTGTCTTAATATTACTGAAGTCTTCGCGTTTAATCTTCTTCTCTGTACTTGTACGACACTCAAAAGATGTTTCTTCACAGGCAGAATCTTCGGGGGCATCAGTTAACCGTGCACCAGCCACCCCACTAAAGTCTTGGAAGTCTTTAGAGGTACCCGGTATCGGGCTTCGGACCATTATTTTGGCGATATCATCTTCTTGCCAAATCCCCAAATCTATCTCTTCCTTTACAATCGAACTGACTACATCGGGCTTTTTGTCTTCATTGATCAGTTGACTTCTGGATAATCGATGTAACCATGGATTATCGTCATCCTCGCTGTCCGTCAATACGATGACATTGTCAACTATGTCCAACGGATGAACTTTCTCGGTGTCGGTACCGACACACTCTTGTTTAATTTCCACGTCCTGCTTCACATTGTCTTCGAATTTAATATCGAAAAGTTGGGAGTACGGGAATACCCCGTCCTCGCTGTCACTGAGATCGACAACATCGACTTCCGAGAATCGGGTTTTCGATTCATGTTTAATTTTCTTCAATTTCATCGGTGTCGTCTTATCTGTCGCTTTAGTTTTGGAAGCTGCTAAAAGTGCTTCTTCATCCTCATCCGTTAGTTGCAAGTCATCTTCATACTTGATTGATTTGTCATCATAATGCACAAATCTTGATTCCTTCGAATGTAATGTGCTATTTATTCTGCCAAAGTTATTGGTGTTTTTTCTTATGGCACGTATATTGTTAACAGACTTGCCATTCTTACTGTTACTTTTATCGTCTTTATCAATATCCATCTCGTCAGTTTGGCGTTCTGACTTGATCTTCCTTTTTAAGTATGTTTCATATTTAAAAATCTTATCTTCAAGGTTCCATTCTTTTTTTTCGGGGAATATTGCGTCAATTATTTCAACGTCATTTTCTTGCTTTATACATACTGCAATTTCAGATGCAATTTCTTTACTTATATTACAGATGTCTTCATTGTTTGAAATGTTTGTATTAGTACTGGGACCACCAAAACTACAAGAATTAATTTCTGTAACAAAAGTTAAATTAATTCCAAGGTAGAGTATACAGTGTAGAAGATAGCAAATTACTATTTCTTTTATTCTCTAATCTATTATTGAAGAAAAAGATTTCACCTTCTGGAAGATCAACACAATTATTATTTGTGTATTTTGGTACTTTACATGGCATTGTCAAATTACAGTTGTTTGGAGAAATCTTACGTTTTTCCCCGGACACATAATCTTGATAGGAATTTGATTGTTTCTGAGATGTCGGTGTATCACCAATTGCAACTGTTGATGACAAATCACTAGTGTCCGCTACTTCAACCAGATCAGATGTCTGCGAAAATTTTAATGTTTTAATGACAGGTACTAAACTTTCGTCACATTATAAATTAAATAATAATCAGGTATATAGTTTAAAAAAATATTTTACCTTTGTAACGCAAACTTTATATACAAATGATTTATCGTCATCTGGACTGATATCTGGACAGCCAATTCCAACAATATCATTTGGAGATAATTGCACCATTTTATAAGATTCTTGTACTATACCATTGATGAAAATTCCATTTGAACTCTGTTTATGAAAAAAATAAGGACGGAGATATAATATAATTTTTCTAAATGATAATTATAGAAGTAAGTCATTATACATACATACCTTCAAATCCGTGACAAATAACTTTTCTGCAGTACGGAGAAAAATGCAATGCTTACGAGATACTTGTACATTGCGGCATATAATTGTGTTCTCAAGACCTCTGCCACAAGAATACTAAAACAAAATAAAACATAAAAGCTATGATTATATGTAACAACCTTGTTTTACAATACAATACATATGCCTCTACTAGCCGATATATCGAAATATAATTAAAATACATAGTCAATATTTTTTTATTCATATCGTTTAAAAATTATATAAGGCAGTTATCAAATCTGTAAGCTTTATTTGTATTTGAAAATTTCAGAAAGCTAATCGAATGCTTGAACGAAAGGAGGGAGAAATTGATTCTTTGTAAAATTATCATCCATATTGTCCTCCGCAACTATATTTTCACTAAGCTCATCAGTAAGCGACAAGTAATAAAAAAAGTATACACACACATATATATATATTCAAGTCGATATATATATATCAGCTAGTAGAGGCATATATATATATATATATATATATAGCTGATATATGTACATATATATATATATCTTTTTTGTTTGCAAAATGTTAAGATTTTTATGTTCATATTAGTATAAATTACAAATATACGATGGATAAGATACTTAGCAGTGGACAATATATATAGTATACCAAAGGAATATCCAAGAACAATCACACATAAAACATATCTAACATATTATGTATAGTAAAAAACTTAACAGCATTAATTATATATTATATATAATTATATATATATATATATATGTGTGTATGTGTTTCATTTGCATTTAAAAAAGCTTTAGACGATAGCTGCACAAGTGGATTTTGCAGTGAGTAAGAAGAGAATCAAATCCCTAATAAATATTACAGTCATTGTCAATATGAATAAAGATGAGTTGAATAAATTTGCAACTTCCTCCGATTTTTTAATGAAGATATTGCTGCGTACTTCCTCGATTTTTTTTCTTATTGCCATATACAATTCAAGTAGCAAGAATATCTCTTTGAAATGTTATATTAGAACATATGTATTTATGTATGTATATGTATGCTAGATTCTTTAGACAAATAGAAATAAATTGAAGTCGCGTGCCTTCTCTTCGAAATTTTAGTTTTACTTATTATGTGTCCGACAACATAGAAATTCTCTTACTACGTAAGAATGGTTAACCTTCTTCGAGGTCGAAAAACACTCGTGTTTACTTAATATACTAATACTAACACTAAATAAATGTAACAATATCGCTTACGGATTTGCCACATTCAAGGACAATTCTTTCCTGATCACGTTCCAGTACGAAATCCATCTCCGCTCAATTCTGCGCAGAAATATAGCCCTCATTTACGGCGTTTTAAAATATTGTCACAACCTTCCTTCCACACGAGCATACAGATAACAGCGTGTTTCGCGCGCTCAGACTGTCGTGCGACGCCGCAGAAGTACAAAGCCGGCTTTGTATACATACCGGCAATACAGAATTAAAATAACAACCCTCGTAAATTACATCAAGAAGAGAGATACGGAAAAGGAATAATTGAAACATACATATAATTAATTCGTTGAATTTTAGCAATGACAAGTTTACTGCTCCCAACAGAACTTTTTACACTTTGTCTTTTTACTCTTCATTTTTCCGTAAAACCACTTTGTATCTAACGATTCAGTACTGTTGTTACGCCATTCGGCAGTAGTAATAACGTACGATATATAACGAAATTAACACTGTTGCTAAGAATTACAGAATGTATTTACCAAATGTCCCAAATTCATACGGTCTTCGGGAAAGAGAGACAATCGCTTACCGATGAGTCTAGTGAAAGTGGAAAACAGATAACAAGATGAGTGATGACCGAAGAGTCGATTAATATACGATTTCTCCCTCCTGCTGTTCAAGATCATCCGATTAGCTTCCTGAAATTTCAAATACAAATAAAGCTTACAAATTTGATTTAACCGCCTTACATAATTTTTAGAAAAACATATATTAAAAATTATTGACTAACTATGAATTTTAATTTTATTTCGATATATCGACTAGCACGTCAGGTGTTGATATGCTTTAACATTGTTAATTAGTTAAATTATAATATTATAGATGAGATCAACTACATAGAATAATAACGCTGGTAGCGTGTTCCCCGAACGCAGCCCATATGCGCGTGCCCTAAAGGTCATTCTATATTAGTTACTATTCTTGTTTCGCAACTGCTAAACAGAAGCGTCAATAGTGCTACTGACGTTTCTGATTGGCTGTCGCAACGTGAGTTGCGTCTGCCTGCGATTGGTTAGCAACTAATATAGAACGATCTTAAATGGATGCACCAAAATTTGAACACAGACGACGTTTTTACGGCAACGTTAATCCGGCTTAATAAAAACCGTCGTTATGCCCGTATCGAACTACGGATTGGAGATCGAGATTGGATTAAAATTTAACCAATCAGAGCAAAGTTCACTAAACTTTTGTATGAAAACATGTGTATAACCTATGTGCGCATCCGTGCATATGTAAGAAGTGCCCTATGCTCCTCGGAGCAGTTTTATAGGAACGCTACAAATGCAAGAGTTCGCTAAATAACACACTTCCAGTGAATTAGCTCCACTCTCTCTTATTTCTCTCTGGACTATGAATATTTGGCCTGTTCTTTTTAGCTGCACCGCTGAAGTAGTGCAATAAGTTGAAGCGAGACAAGTTTTCTCACTTCAACTTATTGCACCAGTTCAACAGTTCAGCTAAAAATAACAGACTAATTGATATATTAATATCGACCTAAAGTACAACTATGTGATGGTTAAATCCGCGGGTGTTCGATTACTTACGAAGTAGGAGTCTAGTCCTCAATAAACCTTCTTGGGAACAAATATATGTATTTAATAAATGCAGTTTACGTTCGCTTTCTTTTTTTGTAATTGACCAAAACAGATCGTTTTTTTAAGAACTCTTGCTTCATTCGCTCGAGTTGTTCACAATACACTGTCGCTGTAACGGTCTGACCAGGTTCGAGCAATTCATAATGTATGATTCCTGAAAAATCCCACCACACACAAACAAGGACCTTCTTTATTGTTAGTGATGGTTTAGGTGTCGGAATAGGTACATCTCTGGGAGAAAGCCATTGTTTTTTTCGTACAGGATTATTGTATAGCACCCACTTCTCATCTCCAGTTACAATTCGTCGCAAAAACAGATCAGTTTCATACCGAGACAAAAGAGACGCGCAGATTGTACGCCATTGATCGAGTGCCGTCTCTGTCAATTCATGAGAAACCCAAATTCCTTGCCTATACACTTTTCCTGTGCGATGAAGATGATCCTGAACTGTAGACCATGGACAGCCGATCTTTAGTGATAATTCCCTAATATTTGACGAGGATCTGGATCCACCATCGCCCTCAGGATATCATCATCTAATTTTTGAGGTCGTCCCTTTCGTTCAACATCTTCGAGATTCCTATTGTGGCGGCTATGCTCTATCTCGCTTGCATGCGAGCTCGCCCCCCACCACACGCCGGCGAGCTAGTCTTTTGTCACTGCACGGCTAGTCTTTTGTCGCTGTGCGGCAGTAAAACAGTGGAGACTAGCCCGCCGTTAGAGCTGCATCGTTCTAGTGTTTCTCTGCGTAATAAAAGAGTCTTTCTTAATCTCTGTGCCGAATACTCAGGGGCACATGCCTAGATTCTTCCCAGGCTATCCCTTCTTCCCAGGCTATCCCTTCTAAACCTCCACACTATTTCCATTTTCAAACTTTTTAAACCATATATGACACTTGTTTAGTTTTAGAACATCGCCGTAAGTGTCGTTAATTTTTTTCACTGCTTCGTTTGCCTTCAATCCTTGATCGAACAAAAATAGCATACAATGACGTAAATGTCCTTCTTCTATTGTTGGCCTTGACATCTTTCCTCCTTACTGGAACAAAAATTTTTTAACCGAAAAATAGAATTTACAACCAAGCTTGACCGTAGCAACAAAACTTACGTGTTTACTGGACCGTGTCTCCACACAAACTGACTGTGAATGAACACATCGAAAACATTTTGATTACTTTTCGGTTTACCTAATATTAACATAAACGTGACTCGATAAATCCGACATAGGAAAACGTGTGTGTTACATTATCTAGAATCTTCTTCTTCTTCCTCTTTCTGAGCCTCAAGGGCTATAGATATGGACTAATCAACTTTCCGTTGGAAGTAGTTTCTAAGGAAAGTGTGAATTCGTCACTTGGCCGCGAGGAATAGAAGTACTAGGGGAATGAGTTGTCCCTAACGTAGTGCCACAACTACAGATTAGTTAGCGTCATCTGGAAATATCGCAAGAAAGCTTAATACAATTGATAATGTAGTTACAAAAAAATATTTGATTGTAAATATATATATATATATATTTACAATCAAATATTTATATATATATATATATATATATCGTTATGAGACGCTTGAATAATTATAAATCGTAAGATTAATACCATATTATGCACTACACTTCCATATATATTTATCTTGAATAATTAATAACTGTCGGTGAATCATCGATAATGTCACATTTTCTATCATCTCCCGAGAACTTTAGTATTAGTGTTAGTTCTAAAATCCTCGCTAGAAGTCGCTACTAACTTTAATACAAATTAGTCATAATAATAGGCTATGTTCCTGACACCTTGCATTTTATATATTTTTGTTGTTTGAATTTTGCCTATTTGTTTAGGAAATGTCAAATATTCCCCCAATTGTTGTGCGTAGTGTATACATTTAACATTTTGCGGTCCGCGGCTCACCCGAAGACGTTTGTCTAATGTGTTCAAACTTTTCGAAGGCATAATATGAAATTAGTCGCGTTTATTTGATTGATTTTCTTCTTATACAAATGTTGATATCTAAAAAACTATTGAACCTAGCGTGTTCAAAAACTTTTGTCGTGAAGTTCATTTTTTTCTCTATTATTAATAAACACCATAAAAGGTAACTTTTCGGTGAGAGACGTGGATTTTCTGAGACCGTCAAAATTCTGGTCTATTTTGAGCTGGAAAAAAGTCAAACATAGATATAATCGATTTTTTAAGCGCACAAATTATATCAAGAGGATTAATAAAAGAATAGAAAATATACTTCTCTTCTCGCTCACATGTGCTTGCAAACATTGTTTTTTTCTTCGCGGATATAAATTAATATTCTCATCGTCTGATGATTCTGACGAGATTTGTTTCACGACACGTCGACGAAATATCGGTAATACGTCATCTATGACTATATAATATGAAACAAAATAATATAAAATACGGCATAATACGAAATCAACTAGTACATAAATAAACAAATACAATTAGAGAACACATGTACGATCGATAAATAATAAACCAATGACTGATTGTAAGAGGAGTATTTACCTTCTACATCTTGAATTTCTTTATCTGAAGAAAAATCTGTGTTAGATAACATATTTTGCTTTTCCTCAGCTCACAATAGCGTTTACACTGCTAAGATCTGTCTATCGACTAAAATCGAAAGACTAGCTCCGAAAGAACAATCCTAACACTTGGAGCGTCACTTGTTTTAACATAGCTACGAATTGCTACTCATCTGTTTCGCATGTTGCCAATTGCTTAAAACCGCATATGTTTCGATTTATCGATAAAACCAATGTTGTCAGATCGCGACGGCACAGTGCTGTCGACGGACTGCAACGTCGAAATACGTACGACGGCCCCATGCCGTCAACGGACCGCTATGTCAAAACGAGCGCGACGAAATCATGCCAGCCCACGGACTGCCAAGTGTTAACACGTTAATTGCCAATCACGCGATATCGTGTGATGCGAGTTCTCACCAAACGGCCGATCACGCGTTATCGCGTAATAGATATTTAGAGTACATAAATCCTATGTACATAATAATAAAAGCATATAAATAATATATTAACTTATTTTGAGCACAATAAAAACTAAATTGAAAAATTTAAAAAATACGAAATTCCAATTTTCAGCTTGGCAATGAACGTGTTAAAGGACGTGCAGAAATTAACATGCGCTACCTAGGAAGTAATTATAGCAATTCCGCTGTGATTATCGTATGCACTATGTAACTTATTTTTAAAACAAAAGCCAACAGGTATTACGTTTTCCTTTATAATGCGATCTATCTGATGCGACGAGAACATTTAACACATCTATGTACACGGTGAAGATGACAACATTATATAATGCAAGAAAAATAATTATGTTTCACTATACATGGGTGTATGTGTGTAGGAATGTGGTAGAATTGGAGTAATGAAATTATTGAAATAATATAAGTGAAATAAAAGTAGAAGTACTTACGATTTTAGCGCATCAACTGGGGTGGATAATACGCAGACAATGAATTAAAATAAGAATCCAACTTAAACGGAGAGATTCTGAATGAGTATGTCTGCATGACTGAGTGACTGACTGCGAGCAAGCGACGGAAAAGTCGTGATTTTATAAGGGATGTCTGGGGCAGATAGTGAGTGATTTCTACCAATAGGAGACCATTTTTACAGAGAGCGGATCAATCTTCGTAAAAGAAGGAGGAGATGCGAATTTTAGACTTGTCAAAGGATTCGAAGATGCGTGTAGGAAAAATAAGTGGGATAAGAGTAACAACCTATAAGGTACAACAGACAAGGATAAACCACTCCCATGGTTAAGGAAGAGGGTTCACGGATGAGGGTAGTACATTTTTTAGGAATATAGATTTTCTTTGCAACCAGGATATACTGGATGGAGACTGGACGTATCTATTAGAGCTGCGTTGATTAGTTGAATTCCTAGAGGGAAGGGAAAGGTTCTCTGTCGTTCAGAGCTATTTTTGGTGGGAGGTAAGAAAAAGTGAGGCAAATTTTGGAGGGAAACAGGATTGCTTTGTGTGTGCTTAAGGTTATCCGAGAAAGGTCAGTTTTATTGGTTCCCCGTAGGGTCTTATAAACATCACGTATTCTTTTATGGTTTTACTACGCGACGGTCAATTTATGGGCGGCACTTAATATATATTCCCGGCTATACCTATTGATTATTATGTAATTTATCTATTATCTAATCGATCTCTATTGAAATTTCTTATCCTCTATTGGAAGTTCTACCGATCTTTTGATTCGATTGTTTAGTTCCCTGAGGTCATCTGTACGCTATTTACTTACGCTGATAGATTACGATCCTCGGGAGTTTTCTACTGGTAATCGCTAGTTGCGGTGTTTCCTTTGAATTATTCATACGTGGCTCCTAGTTTTACGACCTTTTCGAAGGCACAGTGGATACGTCTTGACCCAAGATATCCCGAGAGTCTGTTTCGGACACATCCTTAAGATATCAGTTTTCAGTTTTCAGTTTCCTTTCGGTTTTAGTAGATTATATGATCTTTTTTTCTCGATTTTATTAAGGGCTCCTTGCTCAAATATATCTGTTTCTATTGTGAGAAGGGAAAAAATATATAATACGAACGAGGTCCGCAGAAGGTAACAGAACCTTCTTATCGTCATTTCTATGTAAATTCCTACACGGAAGAAAATTATAAGAATAAAAAAAAATTACCTGTACGCTATTGAGAAACTACGGTTCTTCGACTGAATACCAGTAATTTGTTCGTATTTCTGGAGTTTCCTTCCGCACGAGTTATGCGCACAATGTGCATTGTTACACAAATAGATGGAACGTGTATAATGAAAGGAAAAAAATGCTAGTAAGCCCGGGGATAAATTACATCACTGCCTCTATTGCGTTCGGGTACTCATGAACGAATGTACAAATACACGTGGTTAAAGAATAAAAAAATGAATCTTCGAGTGTCTAAGCAGAAGTCATTGAATTATGGAGATACAAGCAATAGTAAAAGCAGCGAAAGACTGGATTTTTATAGGAGAAGCGAAGGTAATTTCTAATAATGGGAAGCGATTTTTTTAAAAAAGAGTTAGTATATAGTGTTACGTCCTAGAAGAGGACGAACGCAACAAAATTTGTTTACTCGCGCACTGGCGAGTCCTAAACGTACTGGTAGGTCTGCAGATCAGGTCAAGGTCCGGAGAGGCCCATTTACTCCGATCATAGAACGTACGTTAGGTGGTCCTTTATTTAGGTCAAAGAACTTAATCTCTCTACCTGGGATAGGACCATATGAGTGCGTTGAAAGGGGAATTTAGATTTAGGTAATTGAAAGGAGATGAATAAATAGTTTTAACAACTTGATTAAATTTAGGGCATTTTGAATAAAACAGTTTATTAATGACATAATTTGGTTCTCGGATGGATTAATAATAGTGGTAAATTGATAAGAAAAGTCATTGTAAAAGATAAAACATTTAAAAGATGAAAGGGTTAGCTAAAGTTAAACAATGAAATATGTGGGTTAACATTAAACAAATTTTTATAAATCAACATTACTGGAATAACGCAAATACAAGATGAAGATTAAAATGAGATTAAGCAAAAAGGTAATTCGTATAACTTAATTTAATACAATCGGATATAACGCAACAAGAATGTTTAACATATCGGTATAGCGAGGAAAACATCGTTATATAATACAAAGAAAACAATAATCACGCAGCGCAGGTATGTATTTTGAGGGATGAAGTGGGATTGGAAATTGGATTGAAATGATTAAAAGTCATGTTTAAATATGAAATGGAAACTTACGATTTACATGAATCAATAGAGTGACGAGGACGAATGAAGACGAAGACGAAGGCTGGACTAGACTATGGTTGTGGACTGCTGAAGACTGAACTAAGACTGACTAACTAAGAACTGACACTAAGAACTGCAACTGTGACTGCGACTGTAACTCTAATTGTAACTATAACTTGAACTGGACTCGACTGTACTGTACTGAACTTGAACTGGTCTGGACTGAACTAAACTAGACTGAACTGTAATTGTAACTGTGACTGTCACTGACTGACTGACTGACTGACTGCAAGAAAAACTACTATTGTAACTGCCCTCGCGGCAAAAAGGGTAAGGCTTATATAGAAAGGATTTCAGGGGGTGGTGGATGACATCCACCAATGAGAGGAGATTGCGTGGTGGAAGACGGTTACTCTGGAAAATTCCTAGTATTAATATAAACAATGTTAAGAACCTAATTGCATAGGAGGACCCTTGTTCTACCGACTGTGTACAAGGGTGGATAGATCGCAGCCCCATCGGGAGCCTTATGACATATGTGGACGGCGTGTACTCGTATCTTTTCATAAACCGCTTGATCAAATCTGTTTGTTTTATAATCATAAGAGAAGGAATTCGTTGCTATCTAGGTACTCAGTATGGACACATATGTGCCTAACGTAGAGGCGGCAAGATATCTTAGTTATATAAAAAAAACGAATCTATCGTCCCCGGGGTACCCAGGATGTAAATAAACTACATACCTTACATGAAGGCGAAATGAATGATAAACGCATTGGGAACCATACGGCACGTTTAGCGGCTGCCAATGTAATCTTATCTTTGTTACAGTAGCGCTTGCTCGAAGTCCGTCTGTTTCCCAATCATATAATTAAAAAAAAGAAATTCGTAGTTTCCCAGACACCCAGGACGTAACAATAGTATAGTGGAAAAAGAGTTAGTATATAGTATAGTGGACTCGCCGATAAAAAGAGCAAGGTGTTATCGTTTCGTGAGTTTTTCCTTATTATTGCGTGTATTCCGATTTTTGCAGGACATTCTGATTTTCAATTCTCATTAGGGGCTTTCCGACATTAGAAGCGTCTTTGAGACACCGGAGCCTACCATAAAATTTACGGCACTACCTGTCGCGATGCAGGAAATCAGACGATTGCGTAAGAAACAATGGAAAAGGGAAACGCAATTCGTGGAGATATCGGCGGCACCGTGACGAAGAGCTCTAGGTGACGCAGCGGAGTCTTCAGCAGCTGCAGCATCAGATAAGTCTTTCCGAAAATAGAACAATAATAATAATCGTGAAAATATCGGAGGAAAGACAAAACGGACCGGATGATGCGCAAGGTTATCGTGAATTAAGTTATAAATTGAGGCCGGGCACTTTTGATGGATGCGTTCCGCCGAGAGAGTTCTTTTCCCAATTTAATTTAATCGCTCGGGATAACAGATGGAGTGAGGAGACGGAAACCATTATTTTGGTTTCATGCTTAAGGGGAAAAGCGCGTTCACTTTTAGAATGCGCGAATGACATTGGAAATTTAGGATTTACCGAATTAAAATTGAGATTGGGAGGAGATCGCTCTTTGTAAAATTACTATTCGCAATTTTCATAATGGAAAGCAGAAATTCGATGAAAATATAATGGCTATACTTATACTGATTCAGATATAGAAAGATTGTCACAGCTGGCTTATCCGGAGTGTCATTCGCTTTGGATCAAAATCGCAATATATTTCTGCTGTTACGTCCTGGAAGAGAATGTACGCAACAAAACGTCGCATACTCGCGCACTCGAGAGGCCTAAACGTACTGGCAGGTCTGCAGATCAGGTCGAGGCCCGGAAAGACCCATTTACTCCGATCGCAGAACGTACGTTAGGTGGTTCTTTATTTAGGTCAAAGAATAATCTCTTAATCTCTCTAACTGGGATAGGACCATTTGAGAGTGCTGAAATGGGATTTCTGATTAAAATAATTGAAAGGAAATGAATGAATAAATGTAACAAACTTAGTTAAATTTAGGACATTTTGAATAAAAGAGTTTATTAATTATACTAATAATATAATTTGCTTCTCACATGGATTAACAATAGTGATAAATTGAGAAAGTCATTGTAAAAAATACAATATTTAGAAGATGAAACGGTTAGCTAAAGTTAAACAATGAGAAATATGCGTTAACATTAAACAAACTTTTATAAATCAGTATTATTGGAATAATGTAAATAAAAGATGAAGATTAAAGTAAGATTAAGTGAAAAATAATCCGTGTAACTTAATGTAATATAATCGAATTCAACGTGACAAGAATGTTTAACATAACCGGTGAGAAAAACAATATTACATAATACAAGGAAGATAATAATTACGCTTTGTATGTGTGTGTTTAAGGAGTGAAGTGGGATTGGAGATTGGAGTGAAATTATTAAAAGTCATGTTTAAATATGAAATAAAGACTTACAATTTAGGTGGATCGACTGTGGTGAACAGTACGTAGAACATGGCTTCGTTGATCGAGGTGACCGGATTTCTAAGATCCTTAAGATCGAGGGCTAACTTGAGGGCTGTCGTCTCGTGACTCAATTTGTGAACGAATCGGCTGGATGACAGATGCATTCGCGACGATAGAATCATAGCACTATGCCGAAGTGTCGAGCCGAGAAATTTTTTCATTTAGTAAATCTACTAAAGAAATACCGTGGGGTATTTAGAGAGACACTGTTTACTACTACGAGATTGATTCCGGCTGCCACAGAGAGTCAGAAAGTAGAGTGTGTCGCGGCGGCAAGAAAGTAGGGTTTTTATAGGGAGAATTTTGGAAGTGGCAGATAACGATTGCCAATGAGGACAATTTTCGTGGAAGAGAGATCTGGGAGATTGGGAAGTTTCCTAATGCAATTTGTGGAACAGACGGTTTGGAAAACACTTGGCATTATCGGGATTTCATAAATAATCTTCGGATCTAAATTTTATTGAAGGGCCCACATTTGGTTGATCGCTTGGACTATGTACCTCATAAAGAGCGCACGTGAAGGCGAAAGAGGGGATCGCTGCGTTTGCTTGCTATGTTATTCGTATAATAGATGCGTTGGGAAACACGTGACATATTTGATGGAGCGTTATCGTGATTTTATAAATCTAAGTTTTATCGACGGCCCAACGTTTCCGCATCAGGTTGGCCTCTTTGGCTATGTTACGTTATATAGTTTTTATTTCCGGGTATCACTTGCCCAAATGCGTTTCCCAGTCAAAAAAAAAGATTCGTTGTTCGCGAGGCACGCAGGACGTAACACTGCGCTCTCGAATAAATTCGTGAAGAGAACTCTCCAGTTAAAGGGGATCGCTTCTCTTAAGATGGCAATGGGAAGAGTTGAGTCAGTAAAATTTATTCAAAAAATTGCCATGTAAATAAAAAGTGGGGGAATGAAAATTCGCCTGGAAGAGGAAGAAAGAGCTGCGACCGTGTTTTCACGCTGATATCAACCGACCGACATCAGTGATGAATGGGAAAGACTAGAGAAGATTAATTCCCGGAATAACGTCAGAAACAACTGACACGTGAACCTTCGCGCGTGGCCGCGGTAAAGTTTCATTTTGCATTTCGATTACAATTCTTATTCTAGAAGGGGAGGGTAAAAATTTCTGAAAAAGTTACGGGCCCTCAGTTGGGATTCAAGATTCTTCCAGGGGAAGGTCAGGCGGGAAAGAAGAATTTAAGCAAAAGGAAAACGAAAGAGCGTAAGGGGCACTGTAAGAGGAAAACCAGACGGTACGTGGAAGAAGAGAGTGTACATGTACGTGTATATGTCGAATGAATGAGCGAGTGGGTGACTTAATAGGCCGTGAAGAGAGGGGAAACGCGGACTCGACGAGGAGGAAGAGAGGTGGCAGATGAATCCGAGCGGTTGTGGAAGACGGTAACTCCTCGTGCGAATTATTCGCGCGCATCCGGTGCCGTTGGTTAACGAAGCGTGCGTTTGAAGTTCGCCACTAGCTAGTTTTTCCCGCTCTGTCTCTCTTTTTCTCGTTGCCATGTTGTCGCGATACCGCCGGGAGGAGAGGAGCGCGTAGTTTCAAGCGCGTCCTCGCCGCGTCGCGATCTCGTTACGTGAAACGTCCGGTAACGCGAACGCCCGAGATAATCACGTTAATTGCGAAGTGACGAGCGAAGGACGTTGTAAAATCGATTAGTCGAGCGTGCTCGAGGAAAGAAAGCGGAGGGTCTCTCGGGCGATCAGAGCGACCGATTGATTCGCCGATCGGACGCCGCCGATGGAGAAGCACGCGGACGCTCCGGTATTTAACTTCGCCCGAGGTGGACCGGACGATCAGAGACTAAGGAAGAAAAGGCTAGCCAAATCGAACGGGTCGGCTCGGGCCGGCCGGGTGCGAACAAGCGATTCGATGAAGCATTAATTAACCACCTGCTTATCCCGGCACGGAAAGCCGTGATAGGTTAAGTAGACTCTGGGGAGATCGGGTGGAGTATCTGAGGATATATACGAGGGACTCGCCGATGCCGAGCTTTTTAAGCACTTGACGATTTGGTTTTAAAGATACAAGAAGATTGAAGAACTTGGCCTCGCCACAAGCCAGGCTACAAAATGGAGGCTAACATCGTAGCGATATAAGTTCCGGCGCGCGGGAACGATTAAACGCTGAGTGCGGGCGAGTAATAATTCAACGTTGCTCCGCGTACTCGCCGCGATCGGGGCGATGTTTTCATTCGGCGTAACCCGACTGTCCGGGAATTCGGTTCGCATGACGCAGATGTAATTCGAAACTGCGGCTTCGGGGAAGGGAATCCAAAGAAGGGAAAAGGAGGGAAAAAAACGCGTCGGCGGACTCGCGAGCGCGCTGATGATACGTTGGCGTTCGTCCGAATTGAAAATTGCAGCCGCGTGTTTTCGCGTCGGACAACGCGCGCTGGAGAAGGTACGTCCTCGATCTGCATTTATTCCGAGAGACAAGCGAGCTCTAAACTCTGAGTTGGCTCGAAGTTAACTTGAAGTTCAGTTTGGACCGAAGCGTCTCTTCCGAAAGAGGAAGGAGGAAGAGGAAAAGACAACGGATCGCGAGGCGCATCGATCGATGACGCGCGCGACGTATCCTCGTGGAAGACAAACCGACGACGACGGGCCGTAATAATACGATAGGTAATAATACGACGAGCGGCTAAAGAGTTAAGTCACGCTCCCGGAGAACATCCGCCAGCGGGCGGAAGTGATAAACCCGGAGAGCAGCAATTTCGAGAGTCGCAATGTCGAGCGACGCTGCACGAGCGGAGGATAACAATCGGCTGCGGATTGCGGGACAAACGAGTAATTATAGCTTTCGCGCCATGCTCAGCGCCGCGAAGTTTGTTTTTCTCGGTTTCGCCTCGCTCTCGGCGATCTCGCCGGTCTCGTCGGAGTCACACCTGGTGAAATGTTGCCCGCCGGGCCAGCTTTACTCCGGTTCCTCCCAAGTGAACTGCGTCTCGCTGTCGGATAACGCGATGGAGCTCAGTGTTCTTCACTTGAACGTGACCGCGCAGCCCCAAGGACATCCGCAGTGCGACGAGCCGGAGGACTTGGTGACAACGGCACTCGATGACTTCGTTCTCGGCGAGTACCTGGAGGTAAATCACGTGTCGCCGGTGGTTAGATCGATTGTCCGCGTCTGCGATCCCAATTGCATCGGAGCTTCGGCTTCTCGCTCGAAATAGCAAGTGTCGAATGTCGTTAAATGAATTAACCACTCCTTTAATTTGATAATTAAGAGCATGCCCTTGGGTATTATATTTTTTCCACGTTATTAGAAGATATATATAACTGTGCGATATATAAAATACGTAAACGGGAGCGAATAGACGTGTCAACGAGAGAAGATGCAACTTTGTACTCGGAAGCAGATACAATTTTATCTCGCCGGGATTTCTCTATCCGGCGGACGTCGACCGACGCGACCATAATCGGATCGCCCCCAATTCAATCCCAATCGCACGCGCGAGCAATCGATTATATATATATATATATATATACGTATCAGGGTTAAATATAGGAACGTTAGTCCCTCTTTTGACAGATTTGATGAAACGTTTGCAGGTGCCGGCCTGTCTCGAGATACTTTACGTTCAGGAAACCGGGAAGAGCCACGTGATAGTCGTTCATTGTCGGTCCAGCAAGGACCGGCAAGTGAAAGTGATTAACGAGTCTTTCCCGCAGATCACGCACGTCAGAAAGTGTTGCCCTCGTGACACAATGTACGACAGACGCATGAGAGCTTGCGTGACCAAGTCACATAAACCACCGAGCCTCTTCACGTTTTTGCCGTTGAGTGAGTCCGTCGACGGGGATCGTGTGGTGATAATTATGGAGGGCCTGCCCAAATGCGAAGGTCCGATCGTTGATTACGAAATCGACGAGGATGACGTCATTTTGCGGAACGATACTTACTCGGTGAGCGGCGGAGACGAAAAACAGCGTGAAAATCGATGTGCGCGCGTGCCGGAGTTCGAAATAATAATTTTACAATGTTGACTTTCCAGGAATTTCAAAGTGTAACTATTCGTCCGAGGTTTACGCGTCGTCGTTACCTGAAATTAATTTGCATCGATTACACCGCCATATATTATCCTCCTTATATTATGATTTTCACAGTTCTCGTTCTTTCTCTTTCTTTTTTACGGATGTGTCTCCCAAAATAGAATTCATTCTCGCATATCGTGAATTATTCATGATTTCGCGTGACGTTAAAAACTCAGCGGCCATTCATCTCTTTCGCGGGCGTTGACGCGGGTCGAAGTTACATGACGTAACGAATGATTTGACAGGTGATGATTCCGGCACTTGAGCACGATTCCGTCGTCAATGAGGAGTATTTCGTTACCAAGGATAACGCATGCTTCGATGTGACGCCGTATTCCGCGTCCGATCGCAGATTGATAGCGCGCGTCTGCAGAGGCCGGGAATACTGCGACAGAAACGCCTGCGTCAGAAAGTGTTGCCCCGAAGACGAACTTTATTACGCCCCGGAATGTAGAAGACACGTTATGACGGGAGAACCGGCGAAATTTCATCAAGTCTTCGCGAGCGCCGTTAATGCAACGAATTCTTCCGCTTTCGACGTCAGCAAAGGTTGTACTAGTGAAATTTAAGCTTGTTCTTTTTTCCGCAGAGGCAACTTATTTTTGAGATTGTAATTACAATATATTACGATATATTGTTACATCCGGCAACGCAACAGAATTTCTCACAGGCAATGGAAACGTAGGAGTTATTGCCTGAGAGAACGTTCTAGCAGGTCTGTAAGTCAACGATCTGAAGGGTCGGTCGACTTTATATACTTCGTTCGGCAAACGTCATTCGTCGGTTCTCCTTTATTTAGATCAAAGAACTTCTCACCCGGACTAAGGAATCTCGAAACGCGTTAAATAGAGGTCGAGAGAACATGAAAAAAAAGACGTAAAATAAAAGAAACGTTTAATTGACAAAGGATAAAGGAAATGAAATATATGAAGTTACTTACTGCGGGTGTTACATCTGTCTCGACATTATAACTAGGATTGCTTGCAGGATTTTTAATCTTAGACGCATATGCGTAAAATTAAAAATCATAGAAAATCCTGATGAATAAATGTTAAGGCTTACGATTGGTATACTATGCTTGAAATTTTTGCTTTGTCAATTTATAGTTATTTACGGAACGAAATTTGGCATTACAATAAAAAGTTGTCGCAATTGATATTACAAAACGCACGCATAGACGTCTTTCCGTGTAAAGCGACAGGTATCTGCTTCTTTTATTCACAAGTTGGAATTCAGTAAAATATGCACGTTATTGCCTATGTGTGAAGATGCATGTTGATCAGGAGAGCTCTTAGATTTGAGCGCTCGAAGGAGAAAAAGAACTATGAATGATGAAAACAGGGGAGCGCATATTAGATGGGTCTCGGTGTAGGAGGCGAATATGCCACTGTAAACAGGAAAGAACGAAGAATAGGGGAAAAGAAAGTTAAATCTTACTTGTGACGTAAATAAATTTAACGTACTTGGTCTGGAAAGTCCCAACTACCATGATAGTCGTTGCATCGGTCGTTGAACTTGGTTGATTAGTTAACCCCGCTAACAGAGTTAATTTTACACTCGATCACGATCACTTATGACGATGTCAACGAATTTATGGGTGACAGTGTATATAATATGACGGTACAACAAAATGTCAATGAGAGAAAGAGAGCGAGAGAGAGAGAGAGAGAGACTCCGCTATGAAAGCTTCGAGAACGTGTTACAATGTTTCCTGAAATTCTGCTTACTACACATTTTTTGTCAGGAGGCAAGGTATTCTAGAAGTTACTAAAAGCTTAGTTCATTTTTTATATCGGCGAAATTTTATCTTCCGTCCGTATCTGTTTCTCTTTTGTTACGTTATTTTTTATTTTTATCTGTACCATTATCGTTAACGCCGACGGGCGTTTGCGATTGTTGGTATCTGGTGTTTTTCAGGATATTTTCGTGATATTCTCTTCGTTCAAGCATTCTTTCATAGCACCATGTTTACTCATCTAGTCGACGCGATTATGTCGTTGATTTAGAATTACCCTCAAGTTGCGAAAACTGGTAGTGATATCGGTTCGCATGAATGACGGTTAATTGTTGACTCATGACTCACCTGTCATCCATGTACATTTCTTATCATTTCCTTTCTCACGGTTGAAAATACGTGTCTATCAGCCGTGTACCACGCTTCCGATGTTCGAACTATGTTCTCGCTTTCTCGTCGTGTATACGATTTCGTCACTGATCGTCGGAGCACACGACAATTTCATGGCAAAGGGAAAGGAGTTGTGAAGTTTACTCGGACGTAACAATATTATGTAAAATTTGTCAAAAGTGACTCGCACTGCACGTACATCTTTTAGCAGCAAACTCTCCGATAAAGACTAAGCTCTCTCTGAAACAAGTTCCTTTTTAGAAGAAAGTTTTCGAGGTTCTTATAAACATAGACAAATCTCGCTTGAATAATATTAACTCTTTGCACTCGAGGGCTCCGGAGCGGAGCCATTTAAAATTTGTCTTCAAACTCGAGGGCTCCGCTATGGAGACAATGCAAATAGCAAGAGCGGAATATCCTATACACAATAGTTTTTACGATTTGTCTTTGTCCTTATGTTATGAACTGAAAGTTATTTGCATTGTCTCCATAGCAGAGCCCTCGAGTTTGAAGACCAATTTTAAATGGCTCCGCTCCGGAGCCCTCGAGTGCAAAGGGTTAATCGTACATTAATAACGACGATAACGAACAACAATTACGACAATGTTATCGTCCAAAGTTCCGAGAAACTCACTGACGCACGTTTCATTTTGGTTGTTCAGACTACGGGCTCTTGATTGGGAAGCCGTGTCGATACGGCATGTATCCGGTGAATCCGATGAAAGAGAAATGGTCGATGACCTCACAAGGGCACGTTCAAGTCGAAGATTATCGGGTCTACAACCTGGACGAATGTTGCATGGATGTCCTTTATAACAAATCGCACTACAATAGAGGCTTCTCTCTGTTTATATGTTTCAACAAACCAAGGACACAACAACAAAACGTTCCGACAAGGTATTTTAACGATATCTGTTATGCTATTTTCAGCATGCACGAAGTTCAACAACCATTTTATAACTGTCTTATATCTTGCTCAAAGCCAGATGTGCTTTCAATTAAGAAATTTATCAATTCATCCGATAAATTTATTCATCTCTCGTATCAGTCAAATTTATTCAATAAAATTTCGAGAAAATATTCGATTAAATTCTAACAGACTTAATCGACATAAATATTCTAAAATTCAAGCGGTGCATATTATCGAGACTCAAGGCGTGTAGAACGCCGGAACATTGCGTAACTATGCGGACAACATCTCGGTTCCCCGGTCCGCCACAAATTCTATCAAATTTAGTGAAACATGACTGGCTTTATTTGTGGCTATATAGTGTCTAAACTTGGCAAGTCAAACAAACAGCTCCGGCGCAGCCGAGCATCGCGCGATAGATAGATAGATAGATAGACAATGCTCAGAATTCAACAGCCGTAAACGTCTGAATTTCACGTACACGCGAATCAAGAGAAGCGTTTATATCATCGTCTGTCAATGAAAGGAAGAAACGTGCGATATCCAAAGAATGCTAGGGGACGCATGCCGGCTATTACATATTACATATCGCCATGTGGCGAGATGCGAAACGCACGCGGGTTTATATTTAGAGAGAAATTATTGATGCTGCAACTATTGATGCTGCAGCATTAGGGTTCCCATCGAAAGGGGGAAATGGAGAGGAGGTGCGTTTCAGTAACCCAGTTTTCATTTGTTAGATATGTAAATTAATTAGGTGCTTTTAGTTTTATCCATTTTTAAATCTAGATTTTTTTCGCTCAATTATGATTTCAAAAGCCGCTAATCTATGTTTACAAAAAACCACGTAACATAACAGAGTAGTCGGTGTAACCTGAGAAAACAGTAGTGAACAGTGCTATTATCAATAATGCAATATATTCGACAGTGCATTTTTTTGCATTCGAAGTGCAAAAAAATGCAGTGCCGAATGTGCGCGTTAATGATTTGTTTGGTTCTCGGGGAAGGCGCGGTGAGTCATACAATTTGTGAAAAATAATATCGCTTGTTTTGAGATTTCAAGGAAACCCGCTCCACAAAAACGCTCAACCTCACGTGGCAAAAAGGACAAAAAGCGTCATTTTTAATATTGACTGGGAAGTTGTACCGCTCCCGGCTATTCTTCAGAACTTGCTCCTTCAGATTTTCATCTGTTTCGCTCGATACAACATCATTTAACTGGCACACATTTTAAGACAATAGAGGATACCCGAAAATCCCCGTCGATGACTTTATTGATTCAAAACCACTGAGTTTTTATTCTCTTTTATTGCGATGAAGCTATTAATTAATTCCCCCCCGACTTCTCTTATTTAAAACATACCTCCGGACCATTTAGAAATTTTAATTTTATATTTTAAAGTAATGGAGATTTTCAATAATTAAACTCTTACATTACTCCATTACATTTTAAAATAATGGAGATTATTTCGATAATTAAATCCTTAAATTAAAATTTCTGTAAAATCCGGGGGTATGTTTTAAATAAGGGAGGAGAGGTCGGGCGTATTAATTAGTACGAATATTAGTTGTGGATTAAAAAGGTCGGTTCAGCGTGGAAAGTATGTTACTGAAATAATACCACTCATAATTTGTAAGTTTGAAACAGAGTTGTGACGTTGTGCGTTACACCGTCGGATGCGTTACAATTTTATCCTCTCGCTAAGATTAAAAAATACGCGCTTAATAACATGTATCTACATTCAAATATAATGGATTATTTCGATAATCAGAACTGCACACTTTCCATTGGCAAACAAATCTCGACGTTTGGTAATGAAAGCACCGAATTAGTTTGCACACCTAATACTTACAAACAGTTAAGGGGCACCTGAAATAATATCAACAAAAAGAGCCTCGGAAATTTAACCATCTGCCACTGGAGACACGGGGGTCGATTTTCGTTTTGTGCAGATACAAAGTGACCACCGTCCTGGAAGTCACCAGCTGCGTTTTCCTGCTGATGACGCTTTTGGTATACGTGTGCCTTCCGGGCCTCCAGAACCTCCACGGAAAAACCCTCATGTGCCACGTAAGCAGTCTCCTCTTGGCGTACACCTGTTTGGCCATCATACCGTGGATCACACCCCCGAAAGCGCCCAACGTCAAGGAGATAAATGTCACAACGCCATGCAGGTTATTAGGTGGGTGAGCGACACGCGACTCTAGTAAACAACACATGTGTACACATATGTGCACCTTGGGAAAACGAGAACTGTATTTCCAGCTTACATCATGCTTTTCTCCTTTTTGTCGGCGTTCTCTTGGCTCAACGTCATGTGCTTCGACATATGGTGGACCTTCGGGTAAGTAAGTAAGTAAGTCCCGATAACACGATCGAAGTGAATGAGGTAATCGACGAGACTGTGTGGACGGAAGACGTCCGATGTAATTGACGAAATTAATTGAATGCGAAGCAGTGTGCAATCATACGCCGATGATGATAAAGTCAACAGTAAATCGCTCGAGGATTCCATTCCGATTAATTCCGACAGCAAACCCAATGAATAATCAGTTGTAGTTTTAAAAGTTTCTGTAAAAAATCTGGGTTCCTTATTTTTCCGCGGATTTTTTTCCATTTCTATCCCAGAGATGCAAAAATTCGTTTAGAAAAATTCACGCGTGTTCGTTCAAAACCCGTCACGTTTACTTTTCCCGTGAAAAAGATAAGAAACCGAAATTCGGAATTCTATCTTCAAAACTATTATAGTCAGTATTTCTCTAATTACTTCGTAATAACGTCGTATGATTGCAACGCTATCGTCGCCTCGTTTACCTAACGGGGGAGGACGGGAAAGAGAAAGAGAGAGAGAGGGAGAGACAGAGGGAGTCTCGATTACCTCACTTGACCTTCTATAGGATGTCTCGCTGTTATTGTCCGTCCCATTAACCCTCCTATTGCTTCGGCGGCTCATAGGCGCTCCGCGAATTTATTGTACTCGCTCTTCACGTGCTGCGGCAGTAAAAAGAAATATACAACGGCAAACATTAAACACCGAAATGACTCAACGCGTTTTATATAGCACTGAAGCGCGCAGCGTGCACGACGTGAGCGCGGAAGAAGAGCGAATGGAAGAGAGGAAATTTTTAACCGCGCGAGGAGAATGAATATTCTCCCTTTTCTCTCCCGGTCAATTACTTCTTTAATTAATTTCCCGCCCGATGAACTCTCTCTCTCTCTCTCTTTCTCTTTTCTACCTTCCACGCGTAATGACCGAAGAACTCGCGACAGGCGGCTGATAATAATACCGCCGGATATGGAGGATTATTCGCGTACTTCGCGCGTAGGAATCACTTCTCGCGCGGATGCGCGTCGCGCGAGATGCACGATCAAATGGTTACGCATCTTACGCGCCTTGTCCCGCGTTCCTCGCCGGTTACGGACGGTTTGTATATTCAAGATGCTATTCTAGCTGGGGGGGCTCCGCAAATACACGCAGAAAATAGATCTATGTCAGCGACGATGGCTATGTATCTCAATAGCCTCGCCGCGCGATCTCTCAATCGGGAATTCCGCGAGTCGCTTCTTCCTACGCCTTCGCGTCGCCCCATCGTCCACCTCGTCGTCACCGTCGCCATCGAAAGAGGAATTACGCGGTACTCATGCGTCATTTGCAGAACCCTGCCCCGTTTGCTTCCCTAATTGATGGCTTCCCTGAATTAAGGACGAACCTATTGGAACAGTATCCGGCGATTTAACCCTCGTAACGCGACATACAAACGTCGTCTCGCGTATCGCGAGTCATTAGTTAATTTTTCTCGGCCATCGTCTGAGTGCCGACGATCGTCCGAGGGCGTCAATTTAAGGAAGACGCATATATCATCCTATCCTACATTATGTCTCGTCTCTTCTCGAAAAGTGGTCACACAGGGTTACATGTTTATCGACCCTTCCTACACGTGTCTCCCTGTGTATTTTTCATCTTAATGAATAAGATAAACGATAATGGAGTCCTGTTTCTCCCTCGCAGAGGCTTACGCGGGGACACGGTCACGAAGGGACGCAAACACAGACGGAGGTTCCTGTTTTACTGTTTGTACGCGTGGGGCTTCTCCTTTCTGGTGTCGATCTTCGTCATCGTCTCCGACTGCACGGACATCCTGCCAGTTTACATGCGACCCAAGATCGGCTATATGGGATGTTGGTTCACACGTAAGTCACCCCCTCCTTCCCCCCCCCCCGCTCGATAATCGCTATTTGATAAATGAAGTAACGCGTAAATTCGTCTAAAGCGTCTTTGCGGAGCCGCGAGTTTGCGAATCTTGAGACGAGATATCCTCGGCGACGTTGAATATTTCGTTTCCTTGCGCGCCGTAATCGAAGCATAATATTCGTTTTTCCGCGCGGACTCCGACATCGAGGACGAGTTGCAGCCGGAAAATTTTCGTTCGGCGTCGCCGAAGTTTGTCGCATCGAGGCATCGGTTGAAGCGTAAACGTAAGGCCTCCTTTGATCGTGCCCGTCGCGTTGTGTCGCAATTATCCGATAATTAAAAAGTTCCTCAAGTAGCCACATTGATCGAGCTCGGAGATCGAATTCAAGCATCATTACGCCTCAATATATAGGTAGATAGATAGGTAAATAAAGTTCACGGTGGGATTAACTGCTCGCGTAATAAGTATCATTAATATCGCCGAGGTAATGCGCTCGATAATGGTCGAGTGGAAGAAATTCGCGAGAAACTTTTCTCGCGGCTCGAGAAGAAGCTCGAAGGAAGCTAAGAGTTATCGGGATTACATCGCTTATGTCAATAATGACATTACAATAATTATCCGACCGTTGTATAGCTCGGTGCAGCCACATTTTTCTTCCCTTCCTTTCATCCCGACGATGAACGATGACCACGGAGGAAGAGTAAATAATCGCTTTTTATCGGGGGAAATTTGCCGGCGCGATGAGACAACTAAACGACACGATCTCGATGACAAACGAGATCTCCCCGCGTCGATGCGCTTCTTATGTTGTGTTAAATTGCAACCGCCCGCAGAAAAGCAGGGGTCATACAGCGAGGTGACTTTCTTCACCGGCCCGGTGACGATCCAGTTGATATCCAATATGGTGTTCTTCGTTCTCACGTCAATGCACTGCAACCAGGTGAAAGCTGAAATCAAGAGACTCACCTCGGACCCCGCGGATCCCAGGAACAAGCGCTTCCATTCAGACCGCAACAGGTATGTCACCCCGTTTCATTAGTTATTTTCGTCAAGCCGACAAAAACCCAACGACCCGTCTTTCAAGCGAAGCGATTATGAACAAAATGGGATACTTCACGGAGAAAACCGCCAATTAGTGACTGCATCTGCAATCTCGATAAATATCTTTTATCAATGACACGAGGAAGTTCCTCGCTTTCTCGAAATTGCTTACGCAATTTACACGCGAGCGCAGAAAAACTCACTTGCTATTCACGAGCGACGTTGAAAATGTACGAGAGTTGCGTCGATTACGAAGTACGAAAGTTGCCTTGCGCGCGCTCGTTGATGCGAACCGTTTACACGATCGTGGAATTTAACGACGATCAGTTAGCCGTTTGTAGTGTTTTTTTATGCTGAGAGAAAAAAGCAGTTGTGAATTGATAAAATCGGTGCGATCAACCTCATCGAAAACAAATATTACGTCCACTATTACGAGCAAATTACGCGTTGGTGCAACAGTACGTTGCATTGATACAGTTGTTGCTGACCGAATCGCAATCGTTGAATCAATTGATAACTTATTACAGAAACTGTACAATTTGTTCAATGGATTAAACGCATGTGCTTGAAAAAACTTAATTCGTTTAAGCAAATTTCATTCATTCTATCACGTTTTTATTCAATATACCGCGTTCTCGAACGCAAAACGCACCGCATAGTAAAAAAAAACACTTTGCTCTTCCGATAAAAATCGGTCCTTGTTAAAATTTTTATATGTTTTATGTTAAATTTTTTACGTATCCGTGTGTTAATTTACAGTATATCGTATTTATGTTATCTCAATAAATTTCGTTTTGAGTCGGTGTTCAACGGTGTGTAAATGTTAAATTAATACTTGTAAGTGTTAAAATAATATATCTTATACTTCAGTGTTGATTAATACATCATGGATACTGATTTTGCGTTAACTTTTGATATAGTATATATGCCACTTTTCAACATACTTTGTGTTAAATTAGCACGAAAATTTGTGCGGACCGTTCGAAATATGTCGAATTCAACACAAAAATGTCACCCTCGCACGCTCATTGTGACTTCATCGTCGAGCTTTCAGCTCACAGAAAGTTTCTCCCCCTTATCTATCGCGTGTCTTTACTCCCGCAGATTCGTCATGAATATTAAGCTGTTCGTCGTCATGGGGATAACATGGGTGTGCGAGGTGGTGTCGTTCTTCCTGAAGAGATACCACGTCGAATGGCAAGACACGATCTTCTACTTCACCGACGTCCTCAACTGCCTGCAAGGCTTGCTGATCTTCATTCTCTTCGTCCTGAAGAGCCGGGTCTACCTGGCGCTGCGCAGACGGCTGGGCCTGGACGTGCGGAAGAAACGGAACTGCGACACGACCATCATGCAGGATCCTTACCGCGTGAGAAAGAGCGTCAGCAACAGCACTTTAATGTCCACGTTCGTGGTGAGCACGGCGCCATGAAGCGTCATCGCAGAGAGAGTCACCGTTTAGTATAAATAATTCCACATCCCGCGACTACCTCGCCGTGTATCTTTTCCCCGTACACTCCATACTCGCCGCTCGACTTGCGGCCGATGCGCTTACTCGTCGACCGTGTCTCTTCCTCCGCTGGCCGGAACGATTGACTCTTGCACCGTCGTTGACATTTTTGCGATTTGTTGTTAATAACGAGGATAGAACGCATCCTCCGCGATCGGCACGCGCGACAGACACGTTGCGAACAAAACCGGTCGCTTTTCTACCTTTCTCGCACCGTAGCGAGGCGATTTTATTATCTTCCTTCTCGCTGGTGCAAGTGTTAATAACTGACTCTCATCGTGAGAGTAATTGCATTCGATTCGACGGCCTCTGGCGCCGTGTGAATAGCGGTATAAATAGAGCTCGGCGAGGGATACCGCGCTGAGACGTCATTGTATAAAGTTCCCTTTTGTATTAGCGCATATTGTTGACGATGTGCTTCGACTCACGAGGGAATCGCTATCTTGACGACCGAAACGTCGACGAAGCGTCTGTTGGAGGAGAGAGAGAGAGAGGCAGCATGACGATTCTGTTAAAAAGTATCAAGATCTGCTGATCTTCTTTTTCGCCCGCGAAAGTTAATTTTACCTGCGACAATGTGTCCATCGTAACGACGTCGCCAAGAATACCAAAGAAGGCTCGTAACCTTTCGATCCTCCCCGTGACTCTCTCTCTCTCTCTCTCTCTGTGTATGTGTGTGTGTGTTGCGTCATTGTACTGCGTGTGTCGCGAGGGACACCTCGTTGACGAAACTTGCAAGCGATATTTTTACACGCACCGCGTGACATATTTAATAGGTATGACGTCGATGTAAATCGAGTATAAAGACATGTGTGTATGTGTGTGTGTGTGTAAAAAATCTTGTTGTCGAATGATTCCTAATGAATCTTTGAGCTTCTGTGTGTTAGAAAAAAGAAAAAAGCACTTTGATACGATTAATGTCAAAGGAGACACGCGACTCGACAGTTTTGCATCGGAATGTATTTTTATATGATGCGCTTTTTTTTTAACGGATTATTTTCAGAATAAACTATTTTCCAACTTTCCTCGCACATCCGTATGCAAGTAAAAATGTAATCGAAACGGGGAAATACGCAGAGTAAATGGATAATTGCAGTTGATCCATCTGCAAGTGTAATATTCTCGAACGCTTTTCGCTCTCTTCGCTCGCTTCCTATAATGGTGGCCAACGCTATTCCCCTCGATTAAAATCAACAGGAATGAAATGAACGCTGGAGACTCGACAGGAATAGCAAAATATTGCCTTTATTTTCAGCATTTATTCAAACGGAGCCTAATAGTAAAATTCTGGCTTCTCGCAACAATACATTTGTTCACGGTGCGAAGGCCGATCGCGGCTCGCGCCGGAACCGTCGATAGTAAAATTTTTATGCCGCACGTCAAAATTTAAACTCGCCTGGCTTATCTCCCTCGAAAGGCTCGTCTTCGCGGAAGAGAACACTGAAATATCACGCTCGGCATAATTCCGTGGCCGGCGATTCCGGCGTTTAGACGTTTCGCCTCGCGCGCATCACTTATTCATCGCCCATACAAACGTCTCGTTTAAAGCCGTAAAGTCTGTTTTAAAACGACCACCGTGCGGCACAGACGATCGTTAATCGACCGGTTTCCAAAAGCGGAGCGCCTAATCAATAATAACATTAACGACGAGCCGCCACGCGGTCGACCGCGTTTACACGCTCGTCACGGAAGTGTCATTTACTCGTCCGGTTGACGAACCTTCGTCCAATGCGCTTCCCTTCCGCCGGGATAAACAATAACGTCATCTCGACGAAAATTTAACGCGAAGTTTCACCGTAGCAAAGGACTGCTGATGTTACGAGTTTATATTTGAATATCTCCCCTACAACGGACTTCTGGTTGCCTCTCTTCGTTCTCCTCCAGAGACACGCGACAAAATTAGTATTATCGCTAATGAAAGGAAAATTAAAAACAACGTACATATGTGTGATTAAGGACGCTCGTAAATCCCGCTAATAAATCTCGTGCGTAAAGTGGTCAGAAGCAGAGAGGTATGTAAACCGCAAATGAAACTATTGAGAAAGTATCGTAATCAGAAATAACCAAGAAAGTCTCCACTATCCGCTGCCGGCTTTTCCCCGGTACGGATTCTCCCATACGGAAACATCGTCGTGCGTATTCCATTTTCGACCATGGACACCTCTGGATATCGATCGAGCAGCTGTCAATAATTGCAAACATTGGTTTCTACCACCATTGATAATACATAGGGACTGTCAATAGTTGCTGCGTTAGTCATTCAAAACACTTCGGCGCACACCGTACGCAGACGTACGGCTCATGAATGTCCGTCACGACTGCGAGTCGCCGACGAACGAAGGGCACTTCCGGCCGTTTTCTCGAGGCCGCTTTCCGAGGTCGCGCGAACGAAGGGTCCTATCCTACTAAGGGGACTGCTCAGTTCGAGATTGCACGCGGATCAAATGCGATTGTCAAGGTTTCCTCTCGTTCGCCGTCTCCTCGAGGTCCGGGTCCTCGTTGATGATCGAGATGTCGCGGATCGACGGTCTGCGCGTCTTCCAGGCCTCCGGCGGCACCACCGGCGCGGTAGTCTTCGTCAAGAGCTTCGGCCCCGAAAGCGAGATGACGATGGCGCCGGCCGGCGCGGTGAGAAGTATCGAGAGCACGCACAACGTCAACACCGTGTCGGCGTACTCCTTCTGCTGTTCATCGTTCTGGTCGACCACGTCGAGGGTGCTGGGCCCCAATGCCGCCTGCACGGTCGCCTTGGCCATCCACGACAGCGCGATGAACACCTTCTCCTTGAGATTGAGGTTCGAGCCGATCCCGACCAGCACGGTGACGGCGATCCGGATGACGATGCCGGCGATCAGACAGCTCAGCCCGAGATAGACGGTCTTACCCTCGAGCTCGGCGATCGTGATCTGCGCGCCGGTGATGCCGAACAGGATCGGCTCGAATATCATCCAAAAGATCTCGAAGGACGTGGCAACCGGATTCTGCAACGGGAGGGAACATTTTGTCAGTCGATTCGGGAGTTATCGTGAATTAGTCAGCGTCGTTTGAAATTTTGATCCCCGCTGCGAATCTCGTCGAGATCCTGAACGGAGAATCTCGAGGTGTAACACCGTTGTCTTATCTCGATGCTACGAACGGTTATTTACTGCTATTTCCTTCACATTGAGGCGCAAAGAAGACGGAATGAAGAAGGGAATATCTCGGAATTATTCAACATTCGATTATTTCAATATTCTATCTATATTCAATCAATATTCATATCCACATTTAATATTTTAGCATTGAATCGTTATTCTAGATTTCTGGATAATAATTTTATTTTTCAAATATTAAATAATTAATATGGATAAACAATAGAATTAAATAGGTAAGTAGCATGACAAATTTTCTTTTTTCATAATCTATTCGTTATTTTTTTTTTTTTTATTGACATTGAGAATTTTATGTAGTATTTGGGTTTCGAGAGTGGCGAAAAAGAAAGAGCCGTAAGGAGAAAAGCAAAGACGCAAGTGGACATTGCGAGGCTTACGGCAGATTTTAAATTTTGATTCGGGGCACTTCTAACAAGTGTCGTATACGTAACTGCCCTGATAATTTAGATCGTCTTGAAGCTCCGGGGTGATTTGGAATCGTTGATTGTTGTCACCTCGCGATTGTTCGCGGACGACGATTGACTAGGAATGCCATAAAACGGCCTCGGGAGAGCGTCGAAAGCGTCCGAAATTCGAAACGCGCACGTACACGCGGCTTTGTGTGCGCCTTCCCCTTACGTACCCGAGGCCGGTTTATGGCATCCCTGCGGTTGACGATTGATTGAAAGAAGATGAGTCTGCCCTTTTCGCCGATTGTTTTGATTTTCTCACGCATCACGTATTCGTCCGTCGCCGAGTTATCACGTTTCGAGCCGGCGAGCGAAGCACATACCGCGATACAGACTACGTGTATTGGCGGATTGTTCATCATTCTCGTTGGATGATTAAAATATCTCGTCGCTTTCGAAATATGTAATCGGACTCTCGCCGGCATCGCGTTAGTTAACACGTGTTTCTCCGATCGATTGGTATTTTGCGCGAGTGTCAGTGCTCGTGAACGTCCGGAACAACGGAGCAGCCAAGAGCCGAGATGCTGGATCGGGAAATCAGGACGGAGGATGTGAGACGCCGAGACGCCAGGCAACGATACGTCACGTATCTGCACGCGTACACACATATTTCCAGGTACGTCAAATTATTTATTAAAAAATGTTTCCGATTTTAACGAACGTTCTTGATGAACTTCCTGAGAATAAAAGAACGGGCGTCTCAGTTGGAATTTGGAATCTAAGTCGCGTGAATGCCAATTTGCGTCTCCGATAATACTTTCTGGGTCGTAAATTCCGTCCTGAATCTGCAACGCATTCTGCTCATTTCTATTTATGGCTGAATTGAATTTAAATTATTTGCATATTGGTGCACAGAATCATGAGACACATTACTGTGTAAAACAATTGTTGTTATCTTTGCCCGTGCAACTTCTCCTTCTTTCTTCGCATTTGTTGAATCTGTGTCTTGCCTTAAAAAAATATACAGGAAGTTTGTGCTCCTAATTACCCGTTAATTCCATTAATCTCATTAATTAGTCACACCCGTATTGATTATTTAATATTTGCTTATCGTACATACTCTATCTGCAATTAACCAAGTTACATGATTAATCCGTTGCTTATTGAAAAATTAAGAAAAAAATATCGAACGCAGATAGAATATTGAGGTAATATCAAATATTAAATAATTCTGCGCATACATACATTTTCTAAAAACACGTGTAGCACAAAAACGAAATCACTCTATGAAATCATTCTAAAGGCTCTTAGCTGGTTCTACTTTAAGCCTCAGCGTGCGATAAATAAACATTTATAGAATCAGAGTGGGATAATGGCCTATATAGTGTTGCAAATTCTCGAGATTCTCCGGCCGTCCTTTAATTTCGATGGAATTTCGAGGATTGATGCTGAAGCGAAATTTCGAAGCCGGGAAGTTTCGCGAATCCCGTGCCGGGATAACGAAATCCTGCTTTTCCCGGTTATATTTTTTTCTTTTCTGTGTTTTTCTTTTTTTGAAACTCGTTATCTCTTTCACTCCTTACTTCCGGTGTTTTTTCTTTCTCTCTCCCCGTCGAGATATCGCGCCCGCGCGGGCGTTAATTTCGCGAGAATTTAATTCGACGTGTAACGCGCTGAGAATATTAAAAAGCTTGCCGGGGCCGGTGTAATGACGGCCTGTAAAATTTTCCTCTAAAGGAGAATCGATTCGGCGGAATTCGGCGATGATATCGTGCCGCATTGTCCATGCGCTCGATATCGGTATATGGAAATCTTCCAACGTTGCATGGAAATGCGGAACATCCAGAGTTCACGCTGTGCAAGCTCGTATTTATCGCCATTGTTTACACGCGCGCTCGCGGTGCGTAGGAAATATCTCCGTCGGTATTGATTCATTTAATTTAATTCCGTGCAATATATTTCCGGATAATGCTGACGCGGGAAACAGCGGTCTAGTGCAAGAAAACCACGATATACATGGTAATACACGTTCTTCCATACGCACGGCTTTTCCTTCCTTTCATTTTTAATACTCCAAAGTTTGCGTCAATTGCATACGGGGTGTTTCAGAATTACGAGTAAAGCCTCAACCGGCTAGAGTGGAATTTGCAGAAACAAACACACAAAAAGATCTTAACTCATTAACAACCAGTATCCACACATACTTATATATGTGTGTGTATGACGGCTTATCTTTTATTGAATAAAATCATTTAAATAACATATGATTTCATTGTTATCTTTTCACAGAATGTTCAAGTTATATCTAAAAATAGTTTTAATAACAATTTGCAACTTTTCGGAAATAAACAGTCAGGTCCTTCGATCAGAAAAGTTCGCGATTTAATGGTTTAATGGGTTATAACACCGCTCCGCCAATTAATCGTTTTCGAGGCGATCATCTTTTCATCTCGCAAGCTACGCTCCAATTATTCCTTCGCTTCGATCCAACATCGATCTCGTTATTGTCACAACGGAACGGGCAAAGGAAAGAATCCAGGCGGTTCCAAGTGAGAGAAGGTGCACGGTGCGAGGAGTTTTCCCGAGTTAAATCTATCACGCCGTTTGGCTGCGTCGTCCTCTGGATCGGCAATAAAAGGAACGGCATAGACGGGCGCGCGCGCATCAAGAAGATTGCTTTTTGTTTCGCGCCTCTGCGTCGGCCCGCGCGAGTTCTTTAAAGTTCCGGGCTCTTTCAAGTTCCAGGCGCGCTCGATATCGATGAAAGCGCTGCACGGTGCTGCCGCGTGGTGAGCGGCACGCAAACGAACGGGGTGAGTGACCGTCGTCGTCGGTCGAGTGCGGCCCGCGCGCGGTCCGGTGACTAGCTGACATGGCAAAATGGGACCCATTGTTCAAGTATATAACTTACCGAACAAATACACTTTTCGAGCGATCAGAGCTGTATGAGAGAGAGAGAGAGACAGTTAAGTAGCGTGCTATCTTCGTCTACGTGTAGCGATCAAGTTTTTGGTATGTTTTCAGCACGAAAGCGAGAGCGTCCAAAACGAACTTAACCTATACCAACTCTTACGCAACGTCGCAGACAAACATGTCCACGTCGGGACGAATGTTTTCAGCCGTGATAGTTTGACACTGAAAAGAGACAATATGGCACCAATTCAACTATCTCTGATCGGCTGTCACTGTAGTGGAGGTATGGCCGTGCGCGTTTCAATATGTTTATAGTTCAATGGTGGGACCCGTTTCGACATGCGTGACGTAACGCGTGTCGTGACGCCGCCTTGCTCCCACCTAGCGAGCAGCGTAATTTAAGCGTAATTTAAGGGGCATTATCGAGGCCGTTTAAATAGCGTCCAAGCCGAGAATGTCGCGGCTCAATCGTCGATATCTCCGCTTTTAGGGCCTGCAGCGAGATAAAATTAAATCCGCCAGAAAGCTGAGAGCTCACGCGTTTCCGACGGGAGTACGCCAGCTTCTCGCAATAATGAGGTTTATAATTAGCAACGTTATAGTATCGCGATAGAAGGTATCGATTGTCTTGAAGCGGAAATTAATATACGATGGAAATTGAGAAACCTCGGCTTGCGTAGGTAACATTGTAAAATGTTTTCAACGGAAATTAAGTGACTGATTATTTGAACATATGAAAAAGAACATCGCCGTCAACGCGTCGTGCAGTTGTCCCGTAATAATTAAGCCGAGATAAATTATGCCGAGGGTAAAAAGAGAACGGGAAGTACGACACCCCGACGTCATACGGCGATAATACTGACAGATGCCAGGCCACAGTCACGTCACGAAACGTGCGAAAGAACGTGTCACCACCGGCGGCGCAGGTATGCGAGAGGCGACACGGAAATAAGAACGAGCCAGTTGACTCCCAATCCACACCCCGGATGGCAGCGATACGTCGGCCTGAATATTTCACGAGATTCAAGTTATTGGGGCAGGAGAGCGAAGCGACACCTTCACCGTCGCCGATTTCTTTCTCTCTCTCCCCCTCCGATAGAGATGAAATATTTAATAACTTGCATTTAGATCAAAATTAGGACATGGATAATTAAGGGGTTTCGATAGCGCCGCGTCTGTTATCCTAAATTGCGGCATCTCACACTCCAGTCCGTCATTCTCATCCCTCCCTGGTTTACCGAGCCCATCGAGGTTTACGAAAACGATACGCTAACTCGAGATCGGTAATTCGACAGTGCATTACGCGTGTACTTCGGGGAATTATTTGACTCGAGTTAACTCAACTGTATTTTTATCTCATCCCTATATCGTCTTATAGAGGATGTTGGATGATGTACTGTACAAATTTAAGAAGCACGTTTCGAATGTAAATTGATGTAGAAAATGTCATATAAACATGGGTCCAATTCGAAAAAGTTACCATCTGCGAGTGTTTAAAGTTTATAAATAACAATACAATATCTTGAAACATTTTTCTATTCGAAATGAAAAATAAACAAAGAAAACATAGAGATTATAAAAACTGTTCAAACCGACTTCCTTTTCTTCGACATTATTTATACTAATTCGTTATACTAATTTAGCTCGAGTATTAACTTCCCTTTCGTGTACTAAATTTCCAATCTTCGTGTTTTCTTTATGTTTTTCATTCAAAATTATCGCAAGAAGTTATTATCATTTAAAACATTAGACAAAAATATTGTAAATGTGCAAACGTTTTAAAATGAACCGACGTTTATACATTTTCTATCTCAATTTATACCCGAGACATGCCCCTTAAATTTGCACACAGTACCCGAGTGTCACCCGATATGTTATAGTTTTATTCACACGTTGCGGGATTGGTGTGCGAATTTTCGGTCGGTGATTTACTCCCCCGCAGGGTTAGACAGAATTGTAATACCACTATACTCACATCGTCCACTTCCCAGCCTTCCTGCTGCCAAAAGTAGCAGCTGACGAAAGCTGCGGCTACGACCGCGAGCGGCCCAGCACCACCGAGCTCGATTGCCTCGCTGCCGAAGACCGCCAACAACCCACCCCCGAGTAACATCAGCACTCTCAGTGGCACCATGAAGGGCTGCAACATTAGCACGTAAACGAAGCGTTAGGCTACAACGGAAAGCGTCGTGTCATGATTACAAAGTGATTTATCGGTCTCATTATTAAGTTTCCTAATAGAAGGCTTCGTTGATATATACATGTATACATGGTAAACTTGCGCAAAAACAGGGAGAACTTCATCCCGGCTCTGTGATAGTGCACTACAAAAAAAAAAGAGATCAGTCGAGATTAACTCGAATCGAGTTAAACGAACTCAAATTCAGCGTTGTAGGCAGGTTATACAACTGCCTCGATTCTTTTGGCAAAATTTGGTGTTGTCTTGATTTCTTGTTCTCGTGTAAAACAAATTCGGAATTTAATTTAATAACCATACGGCTGACTCGACACTATCCCGTACTTAAAATTATCGTATCTATCATTGTTTACTTAATATCCCAGAAATAGAATTACTCGTATTATGCAGTTAGACAAATCTTTTGCTAATTGAAAGAACAGCCGTTATATCATGTATAACAGCTATGTTTCAATTTGGTCTCACTATTACTTCTTACTGATGAGACTGAATTTCGTAGTTGACACTTTTACGTCAGATTGTTGATACCACTCGAGTTATCTAATATGACTCGATTGCAGTTTGCGCAGCAAAATTCACGCAAATTTGAGGCTCGATTCTTTTTCTTTTTTTGTCCAATTCCTTTCTTCAGTTTTTACACTATACGTGAAGCGATTATTATCTTCGGAAGAATTTCCTTAAAGAATTCTCGTCAGAATTGGTAAGCGAGAGAAACAAGTCGAGTTTATACATATATGTATACGTGTGTACGCGTGTATGTGTATATTCCGAGCTTTAAGTATTAAAAAGTAAATGCGCGCTCTCTCCGAAGTAATCCAAACTTGGTAAAACGACGATAAAGTACAAAGGGCTCTTCCGAACAGCAAAGTGCCATTTTTAAAGAAGTTCCTTGAAAAATACCATTCCTTGACCCGGTGTGCGACGCGGCAGTATCTCTCCCTCCCGCCCTCTGTGTACGCCTTGATGCAACAACGTCACCACACAGTTAAGTTTATCCGGACCGTCAAATCAGGTTACGACAGGCTAAGGAGGATACTGCAACACCGCCGCAGCGCAACGGCACCTAATCCTTACGTGAACGATACTTCAGACGCAACGGGCGCGGTAACCAAGTACTCGTCGTCTACTTCGTCGAAGCCAACGCGTAAACATTTAATTCGCCCGAACCAACGCTCCCGTAGAGAGCTGCCGTGATGGTGAGAGAAAGGGAGTCCGTGGCAAAATTGAATTGAATTTCAGATCTTTCGCGCTCGATAAACAGGGAAACGCTGGTGGCGCCGTTGCTACGGAAAGCCGCTTCGATACGCGATGATTCGTGTCGCGCGATTGAGTAAAAGCGCCATTTCTATCGAGAATACAACACGTCGTCGTGCTCGAGAGAGGATTCCTGCCGATGATTTTTCAATCGTGCTACCTCCCCAGGTGAGAAATTCGACGAACCGAAGCGAACTTTAAGGCGTACTCTCCGTTTGCAACTGAATCGGAGGCGCGATTTATTTATACGCGACGCCCCACGCTAATTATAAACTCTCTCTCTCTCTTTCTCTCTCTCTCTCTCTCTTTCTCCTCGACTCTTATATCAAACGTACGCGCGTCCATCAATACCCGAAGACCTCGAATAAGCCCGATACGTGACGGGAGCAATGTCATACGCCTCGCGGGGAAAAATAGGCGCGACAAGGTGGAACGTCCGAGTAACGTCCTACTTGCTCCGGCTCGCAGTTTTTTTTTCTCCTTTTCCGATCGTTCGCGCGTCTCCTCGGGAATATCGGTACCCCTTTGCTTTTCTTCTCGGGAAACGTGACTAATAATTTCCAACGGCGTGCACGAGCACGTGAAAACGCGCGTCATTGGAGAAAATCCTCGCAAGTCCCGGCGAACTCCCCCGCCGCCGAGACGATACGAGAACGCGCGCTATTATGGCCGACAGTTTATGGATTCATGCAATCCAGCTATGTGCAATTCATAAAGTGTTTACAAGATTTTCACGGCCAAACGATAGCCACGTAAGTGGATTTATCTGGCAATAGTAGATTTATTCAGATTTGCGCGGTGCTCCATCCTCGCGAGTACTCTCTCTCTCTCTCTCTCTATCTCTATCTATCTCGCGATATGCGGCGGAATTCGCCGCGGGTGCGAGGGAGATGCGACACGACGCGACGGGGTGAACGACTTCCCGTCGGCTGACCCTGTTTCCGCCGTTACCCTTTATTCCTGGTATTTCGAGCTGCTGACCGAATGATACCGTCGACTTGCGACTTCGCGCGCGTGGCGTGTGGCGAACACAATGCAAAATGCTAATTTTATATAATATTTACTCGACGGGGCTCCGAAGTCGACGAGTCCAGGCGGTGACACGCGGTGGTGGTGCGCCCGTGCGCTTGCAATTTTGAGGAAAGACCTCCGGATCGGCTCTTGGCCGATATTCCGCGTCTTTCGCGCGCATTCGAAAATTCGTCCCGACTTCCGGGGACACTTCGAATATAGCGGAAAAACACGCGTTACGTATAATCCGAACTTTCAATGCTTTTTTTCTCGAAAGCACGTTTTTGCCGAGCGGCATAACTTATGAAGGAAAACTGCCGGGGTAACGACTCGACGAAAACGTTCGAAACACGTCTGCCTGTCGCATGTGAGCTACGGACAACGATACGCGTCCAATAATTTTTCCCCTTTGGAAATTCATTCGTTATTCCGCTACGCTCCAAATAGCGCAGAATGCGCTGCTGAAGTATCGTGCGACGTTTTTGAGACGCTCTATGCACGGAAATATAACAAACGAGTATTCGTATCTGCTGTTGTTGTTGTTGTTGCTGTTACGTTGGTACGTAGAAGGTCGTGCGACATTGAACGACATTCACGGCTGAACGCTTACAGGCATCAACGGCGCGACGCAGTAAGCACGTAAGACGACGATCACTCGTCTTTTTGGTTTTATTAAGGGGACGTTTCAGCCCGTTAATATTGAATTTGATAAGCCTCGATAACGTGGAGACAGTCCTCGAAATATTACGTTATGCAAATATTGATTAATTATGCAATCACGCTGTTCTGTTTGTATTTCTTATATATATATATGTTTTACATAAATGTTGGTGCGATATAAGTAAGACGAATGTGTGCTAATATGTTTTTACCGTATCTAACCACGATATATAAAATGTTTTCTGCGAACTTCCCGTATCTTTTTAGACTTTTGTTTACCGTTATAAAGGTGCGAAAGTGCTTTTCAAAATTTTCCTCATTGGAGCAAACGTACTCGATATGTAAAAGTTGCGAAATTTTTGTTGCAAGTAAATGCTTATTCCATTTGACAGATCGAAATTTCAGTTTTGAAAGTTTTAATCGTTTTCGTCACATATTGGACAATGTTCCAGTTTGTTTTCATATATTTTCGTTATGTAGCATTTGTAATTCCGTGCAACCCCCAATAAGACATAAATTTTGCAGGAAAAAGTTAATATATTACGGGAAAGTTTTCAAATATAACATTTCTTTAATGATAGCTGAGAATCATAATCGTTTTATTGATGAGCAATCATAACTCACGAATACAGCACAATGCGAATAATTAAAAACTTATAGTTATTGTTAATATATATGCGCGATATTTAGCTAATTATTATTACACGGAAAAATCTTTCTCAGTCCGTGTAATTGAAAAGTAGATAGACTAAAATTCTCTATCAGACTAAAAACATATTTTCTCTTCTTTTCATCGTTTTTTAAGTATTTTAATTTCTTTTTTTCTTTAACACACAAATTAACGAACCGTCAGAATTGTCATGTAATAATCTGACAGCCACGAACGATACGCGTGAAGCTACAGCCGATCAATATCGCGGAAAAGCGACAACAGTGATTTCGATAATTTCGAGTATAGAGAGGGAATATTGCGCTACTAGATATTAAAGCTACTATTATTACGCTGAGGATTCATTGAACTCAATTTTAGTTTTTGAGTTTCTTCTTCAAGCAATTCTAACTGTTTTACAGAGATGGATATTTCATGATCCTTCTTCCTCCTTAGAGATCTTCCAGAGAAGAGATCTTTCCAAGGAAGAAAAAGAAAAAGAGAAAAAGGTTGTTTATTTTTATCTTCTCAACAGAATGAAGTAATCCTTTAATTTAATTACCGCCACGATGGTATACCGAGCGTTAAAGAGAGTTAAATAGTTGGGGGGGGGGGGGCCTTTGCATCTCGTTTCATCTAGACGAATAACCACCCTGTCATTGTAACTAATTAGGAAAATTGTGTTTTGTTCCAGATCTGGCAACACGTTTACATCGCTATACCGTGAAGATAGAACGCAGTTCCAGTGAGTGCGGATGCAACACCGGAGGATCGGGCCGAGCAGGGTCGGCTTGAAGGTGGGCTCGCAAATTCGCTGTTTTCCTTCTTAACATAATGTTGGCCGGCCGTCAACATTGTCCGAGTTCTCAGTTACCTTTTTCCAAAACTGTCAAAGCGTGAGATAACTCGCACGGTTCGACCAACAATGTTTGGCCAACAAGGCATGCATTTTCTCGTGATTGGTCAACAATATGCTTGCTAACCCTCTGCCGTCAAAAGCCAGAGACTCGGCCGTCAGTATGGCTCGAATTACGACCACAGAGGGCTAATCCACTCTCGTCTCTATGCGTAATTGCTATTGTCCGTCAAACCGAATCCCTCAATCCAACTAACGTAATTGTTTTTCTTTCTACTTCAGATATCTCTCGGTATGCCGGTCCTGACTTCGAAGCAGTTCAGTAAGTCGTGAATGAAAAGAGGAAAGAATATTATGAATATTTAAGGTAGCCAGTCTTTATAAAACTATGCTGCGATCAATACGATTTATTTAGGAAATTATTACTTAATAGATTATTGCACGTGATTTTGCGTGTAGGAATACGCGCCATTGAATGAAATGCACTGTGCGAAATCATTAGGGGATCGCTTTTTTTTTTTTAATGCCACGATATCAATGATTTAAATGCGATATTATTCCAAGTGCAGCAAATATATAATTAATTTCAACATTGAATATTCAAGCGAGACGTCCTATCTTTTTTAGTGGTCAATAAACATATTTATCACAAACGCGATATCTTGATCATTAATTTTTATATCAGGTCAGGTCGTACAGCTCATAAATTATGGAATTATTCGAGAGAACTAGCCATTTAATGCGAATCCCTAATCGTTTTGCATAATACATAATGCGCGTTATAATTGCGCCATCATGTGCAGATCTCACGATTACTTTATTCGCCCAAGTAGTATTTGCGGTCGTCCTGTGTATTCATTAACTTTTAAATTTCTAATATGCATTACGCCGTATTACCACAGCAGCTGCGTTTCGAAAACGCAGATAAACGCTGGTAAATGAAATTCAATATGACGGAGATAAGTTGAGTGAGAATCTCACGTCTTGTCAATCACCTCGATCGCGCGTGGCATTGATCGATTTTGCGATCGACGCAATCGATCTTCAAGCTGCGGTATTTTTTTTTTTACGCACAATTCACGCTAGTCGCGAGTATATTTCAGGAGTGACGAAATTTATCGTGCCGCCAGAACGCCGAGCGATCGATCGAGTCGCGATAGATGATCGTTAAATGACAATAAATTCGAACGAATTCGCGCACGAACTCGTCTTCCATTGATCAAACTCGTAGATTCCGTTTCGAGATAAATCGAATCCCTTCCATCGTTGCCAACGTCAGTCCGTTAAACGTCGGTAAAATTTGAAGATGAATCGCGACGCGAGTCCAGCGAAATGTGATAAAGTGAAGTGCGATCAACGCGGGTCTCGGCAGAACGGAGACAGCGAAGTTGAAATGCGCGAAGGGATGCGGAGAGATGGGTCTCTCGTCAGGTCGCGACCTGGCTGGACATCGATGGACTTCATTGGACGACGATGGATTTCAGCGGTAAATAATAAATATAGAAATTCCACGCTTACAAAGCGTCATTGCTTAGTGCATGCGTAGATGTAAACCGTCTGTAATAGTCGTAAAGTATGCAATAAAACGTAAACAGTAAGCTAATTGATCAACTGGATTCTTAAGTCGCTGCTCATAATCGGATTTTATATATGAGAGCGTCTTAGGTTCATCTTTAGATGCCGTATGGTGAAGAAAATCCGAAGAAATGGGAAAAATATATAAAGTGGATAAAAAATGACCCAGCCGCGGTTCTGGTATTAAGACGGTCGTAAATATAAGATTCGACTATAAATACCGCCCTTACAATTCAAGAATAATAGACTGGCTAGTTAATTAACTTACTACTTACGTCTTACTGCATACTTTATGACTATTGTAAACGGTCTTTAAATCGTATTGATCTGCAGCGAAAAGTAAGGTTAAGCTTTAGGTTTCGTGTAATCAATGAGGGCGAAAAGTCCATGTAGTATCGCTGACTACCCATATAACACTTTTTATCCAAAGAATATTCTGGGAATATTCTTAAGGCATAAAACGTCCTCTGGAGATTTTTAGGACGTTTTTTAAAAATTTATGTTATATAATTTCGGTCGCTTACACTTCGAATACTATTGCGATATCGAAATTTCCTCGCGCGCGAGGATTTTCGTTTCTAATTAATGTTTAACTAATAACTAATTAACATTACCGACCAGGCAATGTCCCTGTCTCTTATGAATCGTTGGTCGACCGATCAGTCTGAATTTTCAATATTTCTAGGGCAAAATGACGAGTTTTATCTTTAGACTTCGTTTTATTGATTCTATATACAAGGTTTCCGGAATAACCGCGTACGAAGCGCACCAGATTTTCGGTACTAAAAAACAACTTTTCGTTTATCGTAAATGCAATATCCGAATTATCATTATTTTGAATACAACTTATTTGACACAAAAAAATTCCTTACCAATACCACTGAAAAGACAAAAAATAAATTAAGTACTAATAGGCTTAAACGACATATAAACAATTTTTTAAAGTTTTTAAAAAGTTTTTAAATTTTACGTCGTAAGAGTTTTAATTAAAAATTTACAAAAGTTTACATTTTTTAACAAATTTTAACAAAGTTTATCGTTTCAACGTTTAAAAAAATATTTGCGGTTTTTAAAAAAAGCCAGTGGAATATTATTTATAACAAATGTTCGACATGTACACATGTTTTGCATTTCTGTACAAACATTTATTCTGCGAATAAAATTTTTCTGCGCAGAAAATATTTTTTGGACGTTGAAAGGATATCATATAAAAATCTTTTATGTGTCATTCAAACATATTATTTTATTTCTCGTCATTCTTTCAGTGCCGTATCGATAAGAAATTCATTCATATCGAAGTTGAGTTGTATTCAAAATAATGGTAATCCAAACATATTTATTAAGAATTATAATGTTCGATAAAATGTTTAGTGAGATGGAAGAAAACGAGTTTACATAATTCGTATGACATTTCTTCACTCACGTTAATTCGACAATTTTAAATAGCTCTCAATTAAAAACCACTACTCGAACGAAATTTTTATAAGCAAAAAAAGTCGCTTCGTATAGTATCAAGAGCCTCCCGGTGTATTTCGTGTACGGTCATTCTGAGATACCCTCTATATTATGCAAAAATCACATTAAAAATTGTAAGAAAGTTTAAGTCGAGATGGTGCGCACAAGAAACGGTACGGTATTCAGAGCTCAACAACGTGGAATCCTCGCGATTGACGATGCGTTTAGCTTCCAGGATTCGCCTTCTCTCTATCGTAGAACACAATAGTGCGATAGTTTCGAGACGCTCTCTACAGACACTTCGGGTTCAGTCGATCTCGAAGGCGCAATTCACCCTTCTCGTGTTTTCGAGCGCGGCCTAATCCGCGAGGGGGGAGGAGGATTTTACTTACGTCGCCCTTTTCCGGCACGTATTTAGCCAGCCAGCCCCACATAATACCGAATCCCAGGCCGCCGATGATGGCGATGGGCCCCTGTAGAATTTGGTACCAGAGCGCGTCGTGGGAGAACATGACGCTCTTGACGATGCCGTGTACCGCCACCGACGCTGCGTCGTCGATCCCGGCCACCGCGATAATCAGCGTCGGAATGCCCTGGAAAATATATCGCGGACTCGTTAGTTTCAGATCCGCCGTGCCGGACGCAAAAATTTCGCCGTCGGATGTCGTTTACAATGCGACGCGAATACGTCGAACAGCTAATAATCAGCGTCGCCTCTAAGCAGAGAGGACGACATCGATTGCGACGAGCGGTCGCGCGAGATAGTCGCGAGATAATAACGGGCACAATATTCTGATCATTTAATAACGAATTACGTTGCGCGACGGCGCACCGAGTTACAAATTAATTACACCGCATCAACTATTTATCGACTTGTTGATAATGCATACACGCATTTGAGGTTTAATGCTCTGGCTTTATCGCACTGCATTATCCCGTTGCACATTTTTAGATGTAATATCACGTGCACTCACACACATACGCGCTCGTGCACACTTTTGCACGCGGGTACACGTCGGCCGGAAACAGACAAATGAAGTAAGCAGACGAGATACGAAAGGATTTCTCGACTGTAATCACCCCGATGCGGAATTCGGTTTACGCGCGCTATTGCTCGTTAATGAGAACACACAAACTCTCTCTCTCTCTCTCTCTCTCTTTCTCTATGTTTTTTCTTCTTTTTCTTTATCGTTGCATTCGCGAAACGAACGGATTCTGAGCGATTTCAAAGGGATTAAGAAACGCTCGCTCCAATGTACGGACAGACCGAAAAGAATCCTCTCGCCGGAAGTAAGACGGGCGATAGAGCGATGCTGGAGGCTATCGAGAGAAGAGGACTGCAAAGAGGAAAGAAAAATCAGCCTTTTCAAACTTGGTGTCCATTAGAGAACGGATATAGCTCCTTTTTATTTGCAACGTACAAAGACACGGTTTCGGGGACATTCGAGTGGCGCGCTGTTCCAGCACGCGAACATGTCCTGTGCTACGATTTAAATCATTCGGAGTACAATCCACGATTTAAAGAAAAATGAGTGCAGTGCTTCTCCAGTACGTAACATGCGAATCAGTTTTTACAAATTCTTCTCCTGTTCTTCGTCTACACGGAAAAAAGTTCGATCGAATTTACCGGACGGTGAACAAACCAAACGCGTTTTGACCGAAAGAAACAGAATTTGTTTTCTTATGATCCAAATCTGGTTCTTCTTACAACCAGAAATTCTGTTTCCTGCAACGAGAACGCATTTAGTCGTTCCTTTTTTGCAACCAGATTTCTTTCCGCGCACTATCGCATAATCTGAGACACGAGAAAAAGCAACGGAGCAGGATTGTCACGGGGGGGGGGGGGGGGGGAATCTCCCGTTTCATGAATAATCGACGTCGCGCAATTCGCAAATCTCAGAAACGATCTGTCCGACGATCTCTAAGGGCCTTAAACATTAGTCATACGGAAGTAATCCGCGAAGAATCAAGATATTCCTCTTAAGAGAGGCGCGGAGCCTCGGCGCTCTGAAAGGGTTGAAAGGGGAGAAAAAGCGAGGCGAGGCGAGGGCGCTATTGAGGGTAGTCGACGACACTCGAGCACGGTTCTCGCGGGTCCGGGAGCGCGTTATCGGTGTCACGATAGCTCGTTCGGGATTTAAGCCCGCGGACTATCGTGATTCTCGAAGTCGGACTACCACACACACACACACACACACGTTGAAAAGAGAGAAAGAGAGAAAAGAGAGCGGGGGGGGGAGGGGGGAGAGAAAGAGAGAGAGAGAGAGAGAAAGAGAAGCGGAAGACGTCTAATAGATCGCGGCACACGATCGTGACAGGGATCGCGGGAGGTCAGCGTTCGAGCTTCCGCTCATGAGTGCTCGTGGGTGCTTACGGGCACTCGTGAGGTGCTCGAGCTTGCACCGACGATCAGTCAACGTCTCGTCGTAAAGTTTTCCACCGGCGGCGCGATAAGAATTTCCGATTTTGCAACCGACGAATATCGGGGATTCCCGCGGATCTCTCTGCCTCAGCTCTCTCGTTCCCTCCTTCCCCTCCCTGCCCCCGGTACCCCGAAACACCGCATATACAATATCACGTCGCGATCTCTCGGTCGCCGTCGGCTCGCGTCGCGTTACACTCCGCCAAATGAAGAAGTATCGTCCAGATCTTTTCGGCTCATGAATATCGCATCCGCCGCGACGGCCTTTGTACTCTTCAAGCAACTTCCGGTCCATTTTCTAAACTGAATTATTTAAGTCCGGCACGTTTCCTTCGTTTCGTCTTTGTTCCCATCCCCAGCCGGACCTCCCGCGGTATCGCCGGCTCGCTTTACGTCGCCGCATCGCGAGAACTTCTGCAAATCCCTCTTTCTCTCCGATCCGAGTACGCCGAGGCGGCGTTGCAATTAAATTGGCGGGAACGGCGCGCACGGTGTGTAAATTTCAATGCGCCGAGGAATTCGGATAGGGCGCGCGCGTGCGAGATATCGTTCGGCCGCGCGCGCGTGGATCCGATCGGATCGCGCCCGAGCGATATTTCGTTCGGCAGTCCGAACAACCGTTTCCAAAGGCCATCGCGCCCCCGAGAGCCCGCACACAGGCAAGGCGAAAGAAATTTAATTATCATCGCGTTGCGTTCATTAACACGGAAACCTCCTCTAACGCGCTCTAATGCCGCGCGTCAAGCATCGCGAGGCGTAAACACAGCGGTCGTACATCGTCCGCACCGTTAAATAAATTCGCTTTGCCACGCGCGGCACTCGATTAATATAAAACACGAGTCGCGCCACGTAATCCAATTATTCGCACAATTACGATTAAACATTAACGGCAGCCGCGATATAACCGCCGTGTGCCGCGTAATGCCCCGTGATATTTGCTCCTCCGACGGAAAGCGAGACAGAGAGAGTGAGAAAGAGGGAGACAAGGAAGGGGGAGCGAGTTGACGAAGACTCGTTCTCCTCGATGTCGTTTTTCCCCGGCTTGCCAATCGTGCAACAAATAGCGTAGTAATAATCGCGCGAAAGGGGAAACAATAGTCGGTCTACTCTCGACACGGCGTAAGCCTTCTTAAGATCTATTTCGCCCATATTTCGCTCGCCCGACGCGCATTGTACGTTCGCGCACTTTGAAGTCGGATGAAATTGGATCCGGGAGACTTATGATCCGTTCTCCGACGAATGGGAGGGAGGGGGGGAGGGGGCACGATGGAGGCGCGCGATGTGTGTGAATATTCAGGTATTCCGGAAACAAAGGGCGGTCTTACCTTGGCGACTCCGTAACCTTTGGCACGTAACCTGAAGAGGCAAGGCACGACGACGGCTGGTGAGACGGCTGCTATGATGCTGCCGAGCAGGAAACCCCATATCCATGGCAAACCCAGGAGATACGTCGTCAACGCGGCGACCACCGTCGCTTCCACCACCCACGGTATCAGGCCGAGCTTCGGCACGGTGACCTTTAGCCTCTTCAGGGCATTCGGATCGAGATCCAAACCCGCTCTGGTCAGTATGATGACCAAGGCGATTTTCCTGCGGAAGAACGCAGAAACGAGGGTGTGAAAAAAAGAAGAAAAGACGTCTTCGGGGGCGCGCGGGAGGGAGAGGGAAATTATTGAATTATAATTTTTCCGAGTCATGCGGGGGAGGGGGGGGGCGCTCGCGGACCCGGGAGAGCAGCGAAAGGTCGAGCCGTTTGATCCCCCTTCTGCAATTCATATGTCCTCGAGGTCTGCAATCTGGGGCACGCGGCGACGATGAAAGTTCTCGCAGCGGCGCATCGCGCGCGCCGCTCGATGAAAATTCAGGCGATCGTTAAAGCCTCGGTTGTCTCAAACTTCGGAAAACCCGTTTAGGAAAGGCACACCTTTAAGGAAACTTATCCTATTACGAGTTTCCCGGGGAAAGGTTTACGAAGTCGCACTCGTGGGCGGTGGAGGGGGGAGGGGGCGACCGTGTAGTATATTTCCCGCGGACGGCGCGTCGCGTCCGCCTTTCGATCGCAGGAGAACACGTCGAATTTATACCGACGCAACGTGGGCGAGAGAGAGAGAGAGAGAGTGAGAGAGAGGGGGGGGGGGAAGGGAAGAAAGAGAGAATTCCGAAGTTTCGAAGTTTCCTATTAAATGTTATTAATTATATTCCCTGACACGTGCGTTTCGCCCACGTTCCTCTAAAAACTCGCAGAACTCCGTGCGCGCGATTCCGCTCGCAGATTCCGCGTTGCATTTTAATTATCCGCGGAAGAAAAGAAAATCACGCCCCGCCGGATTAACGCCGCGTCGTCATTATATCGTATCGTTACTCGCGATACCGTTGAATAATGGAATAGCGCGCGGGAATTTCTCCGCGTACTTCAATTTTGAGTAAATAATTTTCCTCCCGGTTACACACACACACACACGTGCGGTTACGCATACCTACGCGAGCGCGCGTGCGCGCTTTAATACACGTAACGGCGGTGAGTAATAACTTGGAATAAAAATACGCCGGGAAGAGGCGTCCTCGCTATATAAATTTCATTATTCTCCCATGTTAATGGAAGGACTTACGTGTCGTAGCTCGCGGAACACGTCGAAGGGCTGCCACGCGAAGGATTCGCCCGATACGTCTCGTAATTCGGTACGTGTCTGAAGACCGCGGTGTGTGCACGCGTAATAAAAATATAACAGTGGCAGTAAACATTGGTGCAAACTACACCTCCGCGGGATCGATAATTGGTAATACCGTCGTATACGCTTGCACGTGTTACGCGACACGCGAATACTCGATGTTTACTTAATTGTCGTGTCATAATACGGCTGTAGTGAATATGCATATGAATGTGTGTGTGTGTGTGTGTGTGTGCGCGCGCACGTGTACAAAACGTGAACGGAGAGGATCTCGTACGACTTCATAATAACGTAAGCGAAAATAGATGAGCCATTTATTTTGAAAGTGACCTAAGTCCATTTGTCAATTGTTTTTTGTTGACTGTAGTAACGTGTACAACTTGAAGTTAGCCGTCATAAACAATATTTTGCTGTTAAATATATTCAGAGTATACGATAATTTTTGACACATGAATTTTCACAGTTATTTCAATAATTAAAAATATTACTTTGAAAGTGACCTAAGTCCAATCCATTATTGATAATGTCCGAAAGTGCGGATTTTCAAATGTCCGAAGGTAGTGATGAAGGTAATTTTAATTAATTAGTATTAATTAATATTTAAAAAGTTAACCTCACTTTTTGGACAGTTACTTTAGTTGAATAATCAGCACGTTTAATTAATGCAGTGAAAAAAAATTCGCGCACTACACACTTACAATTGAATTTAAACTTAAAATATTAAATTATAGAAATTATTACACCCATGGGGAATAATAAAACAACAAGACCATGTAATTCAGAGAGTGAAGACGAGTTAGTAACTAATGATTTCGACAAAAAACGAAAAAGAATGAGAATTGTAGAACAACATTCGTCATCAGAGGATGAAGATATAGATGACAACAGAGAAAAGAATGGTGACACATACATCCAAAAAGTGCGAAAAATTAAACGGAATACAGGAAAAAGATATTATACTGAAACTGGAAACATTATACCTGCAAAAGTTCTTCAAAACAAAGATTGCCGAAACGCTTGCATAAAAAATGACGAAGAAGAAGAAAGAAAGAATACTTTTGAGAAGTTTTGGAATTTGGGAGATTTTAATAAACAAAATGTATTGCTATACGAAGCTACCGAGCGCTATGCTGTGAAACGAAGACGTCAAAAAAACGGAAAAGGTTCACCAAAAAATTAAAGTTTTAGGTATTTGTTAAATTTTAAAAAAGGCGAAGTTTCCGTCTGTAAAAAATTCTTTTTGGATACCTTTAAAATAAGTGAAGGACGATTAAAACGTGGATTAAACTCTGCAAATGTAGGAAATGATTTACGTGCGCGTATGGTTGGATTATCAAGAAAAGTTTCTGAGAAAGAGAAAAAGCACGTTCAAAATCATATTAAAAGTTTTCCCAAATTTGAATCCCATTATACCAGATCTCATAACCCCAATAGAAAATATCTACATCCTGATCTAACTCTAAAGAAAATGTTTAATTTATATGAGCTTCTATTCTAAGGAAAATAATATAAAAGCAGTTAATGAGCAGCTAATGACTTAGAGAAAAATATTGAAAAAAGATTTTAATTTATATTTCCACCAACCGCGCAAAGATACACGCCAAAAATGTGACCTATTAAACATTAAAATGAAAGCATCGGATGATAGTGAAGAAAAGAATAAACTTATGGAAGAACATGATGTCCATTTAAGGCTAGCAGAATCAGCTAGAAAGTCATTAAAACAAGATCAAGAACTAGTATTACATAATTCAGATCATAATTCGATTTTTCTTTCGACTTGCAAAAAGCATTATCTTATCCAAAGTTAACTACTTCATATAGCATATTATAACTACTTCATGTAGCATATTATACGTACGCAATATGTACGTTCTAAATTTGGGTATTCACAATTTTCATGACGATAATGTTCACATGTACGTTTGGGGTGAAACTATTGCATCGAGAGGTTTCCAAGAAGTAGCTTCATGCATCTTGAAACATCTTAAAAATCTAAGAAGTGAAAGACATATTATAGCTTACAGTGACATATGTGCAGGACAAAATAGGAACATTAAAGTAGCTTTAACGTGGCTAAAAATTGTCCGAAGTGTTGAACATAATGTAGAAATCATAGACCATAAATTCTTAGCATCAGGACATTCGTTTTTACCGATTTGCAGTGCTATACTTATAACTATTAATGACTATGGATTGACTATTAATGACTATTGACTGCTTCTCAGTGATAATGCACTGATTGCACTTTAGAGAGCACCTCGCCGATCTTTCCGCTCTTGCCGAATGACTTTGTGCTCGTTAGAAATCTCGGCTTCTTAAATCTCACGGGATTCAGAAGGGATCCGTGCGGATTTATCCCGGGAGAATTAATTTCGCCGCAACGTGCATACGTCATCCGTGAAGCGCATCGCATATCGTCGGGAAGAGGGATAATAGACTTTCCAAGATCGAGATCGGTGATTTCGCTGTGTCGAGTCGTGAAGTCCGCCTCTCTGGTTTTCCTTGTAGATCAAAGCCGGCTGACGACAGAACGATCTTTCGCAAGGCGGCTCGATACTCACGTGCCGTATAATTTACGATCGACGTTCGCGCGTCAGCGAACGAGAGCGTGTTGAGGGAATCGTCGCGTCGGTCCTCAACAGCAGAGCGACGCGCCTCGGCGGAATTTCACGAAGATATCGCGCGGCCTCTTTTCGCCTTCGTGAAAGATAAAAATATTTTGCAATCTTTGACAGGCACAGATCGACCTGGCAACACGATATTATTGAATTATGAGCTCTGTGCGCGATAAGACGAGAAAATCCAAAATATGACATCTCTGATTTTCTCTTGAAAATTTTACGTACTACGGGTAGAAATTAATCGGGACATGCTCTCCCCCCCCCCCCCCCNCCAGGTCTCGAGACGTTTCTCGAGAAAGATCGTGTAAAGATCGAACAGCTCTATCGGACTAAGTTGTTCGAGTTTTTTTTACTAATTTTTAATTGGTAATTTTTCAAATGTGCGCTATCACGATGAATGCGTATGAAAAAAATACTATTCTGTAAAAAACGGCACTGTTGTTCTTGCAAGCTATGCGAAAGAAAAAATACGAACGCTTGTTGCAAACACGGTGTGATCTCGCTACCTTGATCTCGCAGGATCAAAGGAATTTTTCCGAAATGAGCATATCTGGAAGGACACGCTCCGACACGTTGTGCAAATTGCGCGCGCGTCCGCGGAGAATGCTGCGTATGTGTGTTGCAAGAATATTTACGGCGGATTCATGCCCGTATATCCTAGCGATGTGGAAGCGTGAGATTCTTGGGGCGAAAAAGTACACGAAGAAACGCGAAGAAACGAATGACGTGCTTCGCATCGTTGATACATCGCAATAAATGGGAAGTTTTCATGAAATACGAAAGAATTGACCGTGAGCGGGAAAGGGAGGGGGAGAGAGGAAGAGGATGAATTTCCTCATATTTCTAAGCCGTAAAATCCGGTGGTTAACATTAAAAGAAACATGTCACATTGTTTATCCGTCTCGCCGTGGACAATTTTCAAGACTAATCGCGCCATTTTATCAGTTTCAACTTTCGAGATTTTTCACCGAAGCCATCGCCCCGCAAATTTGTGCGACACATGTCTCTCACTCTCGAAATACCTCAAAAAAATTCACCAACTGAATCTGAACACGTTGCGCGTTGAGAACGGTATCGGAAATGTGCCATCTTGCCGTATTCAGATTCTCCAACTATTGTACTTAGGACACATTACTTAATGACCGACGTTAAATTGGCACAAGTCAATAAGTGTCTAACCGCGGTTTGATCACTTTATTAGTCTTGCAGCCTCGATGGAAGGGGGACAACGGGGATGGGCCGCGGCTTCTAGGGATGTTTACGTGTGCACACGAGGGTAACTTCGCCTAAGCGAACGTGTACGCAAATCGCTTACAACGCGCGGCCTATGTTTGATCGCATTTGACTGCATTTAGCTTAGCCGTACACGACCTCCTAACGACGTAAATGCCCGTTAAAGCCGGTATTACGTTTAACCGTTATGTGTGACAGAGCTCTATCGACAGCCTCGTCTCCCCCCTGCGGTCAAAACCGTAACCGTCCGTCAATTCCGTTCGGTATGTTCACGCGCGATATAAAATCACGAGAGACATCCTGGTGGCACTCGAGGGATACCCGAAGGATTACGTTTCTTAGTGTTGTTCCATTAAAGACCATAATTATTTCGCAGACATTTTTAATCGAAGGATTAGATTCAAAATCTAAGTATCTCACATGTGAGACATGTTGCAAACGGCAACTATTAATGCAGGCTTAAGTCCAGATCTAAGTATCTCACTGTAAGACAGCTTTCAAATCACGCCTATTAGCACGGGATTTAGAAATCCTTACGTCATATTTTAATTGTATTGATAATTCGAGCGCGACTGCGCGCTTAAAATCTTCCTAAGCTTAGCCATTATCTTCAGTGTTTATTTAGTGAATAGCGAATCGACGTTTCTGGAGGGGTAGCCACACCGTGAACCATTAACGAGACTTGCGATCGATTTCGTCCAAATTTCACCGAAGTACCTAACGCTCAATTTTTTATGATCTTACGGACGATTTTTCTCTCTCTCTCTCTCTCTCTCTCTCTCTCTCTCATCGTCGTACGTCAACAGCGGCAGTCGTCGGGACCTATTTCATTTTTAACGAGTCATTAATAACTCATCAACGCAATGCGCAATATCGTGTGTGGCCTCTCCAGTATTTTAATCTATAATGCGTCTCAAGTATGGAATTACGTGAAGTGTTGTCGCGGGAAAACCGCATTCCTATTTTAGGATAACGATTCTTCGCCGATAAATCGTGCTCGTCAATAATAAAACCTGATAGAGATTACGAAGGGTATCACGATCGTCGGAGCAAAAAGGGGGTCCGTGTATTTATTGCGTCACGTGAAGAAATACCGAATGTATATTACGATAATAACGTTGGATTCGCGTCAAGCGCTCGAGGTATGTGTGTTTGTGCGTGTGGTAAATACTTGAGGAGATAAACTCGGAAAATACAATTCGACGATAGCCGATCACGACGCGTTGTTACGCGTCCGTATGTAAACACGATCAAGGAGAAAGTGGCTGCGAGTTATTCTCTAGACAAACAATCGAATAGTTCTGCTATTAGCGATATCTCGCGATATTTAACGTCCGAAGAAATCGATACGAGTGCGCGTGTACACGGCGCGAGAAGTAGCGGAAATTTCTCGTTATGAGAACCGTAAAACTGTTCGCTTGAATTTTTCACGAGCTTAACTAGCCGTTGTTACTTCTCTCTCCTCCTCCTCCTCCTCCCTCCTTACTTTTCACCGTCGTTCTTGCATCTCCGCCGGAGTTAATAATGCGTCCCGGACGCGACAGACTACTTTTGCATTACTGTAAATTGAATATAAAATATTCCGTTTCCTCTTACTCTCCGAAGGCGAGAGAGAGAGAGAGAGAAGGACGGAGGAAGAAGGAGAGACGAAACGATATTTCGCCGATAGCCGATAAAGCCGTCCTCACGTCGATTAAATTCCTAGCAAGGTCGGGCACGGCATTTCCTACGGCCGATGGCTCGCGCGAGCGCACGACATTAGCGATTCTAGCTGCGCTTCGTGGCAGCCGCCGTCGTTAGTAGGCCGCGCGGGTCATGAGGCAAATTTGAGCAATCGGAAGGTGGTACGGTCGCGCGCAATCCGGACGCGATTGCGGCAAATCTGAATCCCGAAACGGAGGAGAAGTCGATCCCGCAGCAGATTAGTCCCGGAGGATCGCCACCAGGGAGTGGGACGGGCTATCGTCAGTCCTGGCTATCGTAACTACCTACGGCATCTGATAAGTCCGGCTCACAGAAAAGCGGGTCAAATACGCAAGAGTCGGATAGCCGAAGGTCAGCTTGCGACTTTTCATACCGCACGTCTCTCTCTCGTCGTCTCTCACGTCCAGACGAAGATCGCGATCGGCCGCGTTCTAAGCTAAAGATGCGCATTCAGGTTGATTGATACTCGTGTCTGAGAGACGCGAATGAGCGAGACAATAGCTCTCCCAGAAGAACAAAGTAGTCCCGGGACCTCGAGGAGACATCACGCGAAGATAAGGCGGTCGATGTGTGGGAAACTGGGTGAATCTCGCGGCCGATTCTTTTGTCAACGGAGGATGCAGATAGAATTTGATTGCCGTTGAAATGCCGCACTTGTTATGCCGCGCGTAAAGTCATCGTCGTGCGTGTCTGCGACGATTCGCTGTCATAAGGCCTCGACCTTAAAAAAAAAGAAAGAACGGCTAACTCGCGATCGCGACGAGAGTCGATTGTTACCAGGGAGACTTTCGAGAGACCTTCGAGCCCACGTCGTGGTCGTCGTGATCTCCGTCGTCGATGTCGTCGACGTCGTCGGTACTTTCCAATAATGATACGTGAGTGGAAATAACGACCGCTCGCGATGAGCATCGTCAGTCAGCGAGGTAGAAATTCTCGGGATCAACCCCGAGTTATGAGAAATTAACCCTCCGAGAACGTAAGGATACATCACTCGTATCTCGAATTGATGAAAAAATTGCAAATTGGTCTACATTGTATTTAAAAGTGACACCAAACAGTTTGACAGTAATTCAGAGAGCTCAGATTAAAAATGGATCAATTCGATGAAACTTGCACTATATGTGTATATTAAAATATTATCTAACTGCTCGTACAATTAGAAAAAAAATTAACTACTCAAGAGCTGAGATGTTTAAGTAAAGTTGACGCTTTTTATACGTGTTCTTTGAGACTAACGTGCCATTTTTAACTTCTATTTCCAATATCATCTAAATTAAAAATAAGATTTTGACCAAACCACTATGATACTAAAGATTAATATGCAGACGTTATGCACAAATTTCAGAATTATTGACTATTTTGTTTTGAAAATACAGTTGTGTCCAATTGTATTACATATACATAATGCGCACATTTAAACACTTATATACTTCGTTCTATTATCTGTATATTAAATCATTTCGCATTAAATTATTCAAATCATCAAAAATCAAATTGATGCATAAATGTAGCATTAATGAGAAAAGTAAAAAATAATATTTTCGTATTTGTAATATCATGTTTACTTCAACTTCGTTTTAAATTAACGCTTATTATTCAGGTAGCGAAATAAACGAACGGGAACATAATTTTGCTTGATAAATACTAAATTTATAAGTGGCCGCTTTGATGCGCCGCCGCGAAAATACGACATCAGGCCTTAGAATCTCTTTAAACTGTCTCGTTTTTTGTATTTCTTTTCATCCGTTTTCCGAACCGTGTGACCTCTCCAGTCGTTTAATTTGTAATACGACTCGCTACCTCGTGAAGTGTTGTCGAGGAAATTGCATACCTGTGCTGAAAGACACGCTCCCCGTCGACAGATCGCATGATCTGAATGCGATCAATGATAAAAACTCGATAAATTACGGAGATATTAAGCGAAATTCGTAAAATAAAACCCCGATACGCGAGATTTCACTAAAAATTACACGGTGTAATCAACAACTTCGCCGGTGAATTTTTGTAGTTTCCACTTCTTTTTTTCTCGTTTTTCCGTCTCGTGTTTTTATCTCATCCAATTAAGCTGTGTGTGATATCGCATTGAAAAGGTTACACGATCACCGCCGTTCCGCCTCTCCAAAAATATTATCTTTCAGGTAATCGTTATCATGGCCTTTGTCGAAAATTTCACCTTTCACCTTTCGAGATTTTGAGAGACGAAAATTATGTTATTAACTACCCCGCCGGGTCGGCATGACATTTTCAAACGCGTTATTTCGGTACAAACTTTTGGGGGGTTTCCGGTGGGCCAAAAAGTAATTAATTAATTTCCGTAATCATTTAATATACGCGGAATTATTCAACGGATACGAGAGGGCTCGTGAGAGTCCGGGCAAGTGCGAATTTTTCAAGAATGCCCGCCCAGATCCAATTATAAATTAACATCCCTTCGCTCATCTCCGCGCGCTGCCTCCCTCTTCGGGCTTCAAATTAAACCGATAGAAAAACAGTCGTTTCAGCGGCGACCTCGCGGTACGTCCGTATCGTTTGCAGTTCCCGGGGAATGAGCGGTTACGTCTCTCTCCGCGACCTGTTCTTTTCTCCGATGAAATATGAAAGAAAATCCCTCGGAGAGGGATACTCACCGTAGATTAGAGACCACCACCGAGTACTCTCCGCCGATCCGGACGAGTCCCGTGTTCCGCAGCATCAGGCCGGTGACGAGCATGCCGATCAAGGCCGGTAAGGTGGTCAGGGAGATGAGCCAGCCTCCGAAGTGCGCGGCTATGCAGAGGAAGGCCAAGGCGAAGAGCGGGCCGCCCGGTGCCGCGTCTGCGCCAATCACCGAGTAAGTGATGCCCCATAGCAGCAGGCCGAGCAGGAAGAGGCAGAGGACCCGCGCGAACTTCCGGTACGTCGGGCAGAACGGTTGCGGGCAGGCTCTTCTCCATCCCGGCGGCTCCCACGACGGTGTGTCGTCGCGACCGTGACATCGCGCGCAAAATAGATACAACCACGACCTAGAGAACGTCGAGGGAGGAAGAGAGAGAGAGAGAGGGACGGGCATGGGTAAAACGAAGAGATTAGTTTATCTCGTCTCTCCTGCCTGCACGCACAGACGCTGCGTTTCCTAACGCATCGGGACGGACGCGGAATTAGATTGCCGCGGGAAGATCGCGTTATAGGGAGCTATCTAGTCGCGACACGCGTAATAGGCGCTATCTCTCTTTCCTCGTTCGCCTGTTTTACATACCGCGGTGGGTTCGTTCGAGCTGTGCGAGCTCGCTCGTGACGGATTAACGCCTCGAGTGCTTCGCGGCTCGCCCCGAGAGCTGCGAGGGTTACGAAGTAATCCGTGGGTTTAATCGCCGAGATAATTCGTAGCTGATAAACTAGCGTAGATTCCGAATAAGATACCGGCGCGATATTGATAGTAATAATAATGGGTATTTGTCTCCTTTATCGCGCGGCCGCTGCGCGCGTCGGTATTTCGCGAGCGAGCGAACGCTGCGTCAGCCTATTAGACCGCCCATTACGCGTCTGTGCGCGAGTAATGATTTCAGAATTCAGAATTTCAGACCGACGAATAACGCCATCGTTCCGGGCCGTGCCGGGAATCGAAGAGGAGGGACGCGTTCGCCCGGCGAAACGCGAAACTCGCGATTGACGATGCAATTAGCCGCTAATTTACCGGACGCGCATTCCGAAGGAAACTCGCGCGCGCTATTGGCTGCTGCGTTGCAATGTTCGCTCGAACGTTGTGCTTTTCGGATGCTCCGTGAATTCTATGCCGATCTGCGCGCGATCAACGCGCGAAGAACTATCGTCCCATCGCGTCGGGGAATCATGGAAAACGGCGGTGTGCAAACGTAAGAAGCGCTTTAAATTCCGTCACGCAGATAGCCGCTATCAAGAACACGCGATGATAGGCATAAAGTAGGATACATTACGAAGTTGAATGTCTCATTTGCTAACGCAAATAATTTTAACGGCCTCACCAATCCGAGGTACCGATAAAATCCGCGGCGAGAATCACGCGGCGAGGGATATATTTCGTTTCAGCGACGAAGCGCGCTGCGGGGAGGAGAGAAACGCCCAATGGGATGGAAAGGGTTGCACGGGCAAAAGGGAGCAGCTCCCGCAGCTAAAAACTGGCTCTTCTACGGGTAAAAATCAACTGTCCGCAATACAACCGGAATTCGGCTTGATTGATTTAGCGAATTCTTTTGTCTCTCCGTCTAATTTTTAGTTAGGACCGGTGTTTTCTTTCGAAGACTTTGACATCCGAATGTCGAATCTCCGAAGATTCGAAGCTTCGGTGTTCGTTATTCGAATTTCGAAAATTTCGAAGCTTCGGAACATCGGAATCATGAGATTTTCAAGCTACGCTGTATAATGTCTAGTACATCCGTTCGTTTACAAAAGTTCATTTACAACGTTTCCCAATACTCCCTGAGTAAATTATATGTAGACATTAGTCTGCAGCACTCACAAGATTGTATTCTCCGGAGCTTGGAAACTTCGAAGAAATTACGACCTCTGAAAACGAACCTTCGAAGCTTCGCCTTCGACCAAAACTCGAAAGTTCGAATTTCCCTCGAAGTTTCGAAGTTTCAAAATTATCCATGATTAACAGCTCCAATTTTTTAGTTCCCATAGCTCAAAATCGGATCTGGTAACTGAATTTCAGTTGTATCATGCGGACAGCTGATCCATTTATTCCATGTGCCCGTTTTGCGTCCGTTTTGCGCTGTTTTTCGGAAACGAGCGGACTTTCACGGTATGACCACGATAGGAACGAATATCGCGAGGGTGGGAAACGTGACAAACACGGGATCTTCGCGTCGAAAGTTCATTTTATCGCTCTCTCGGGATGATTCCGATGAACGGACGAGAGCGACTGAATTAGAAGAAGCTCGCGATGACGGAATGACGTGCGCGAAAAGCAGCGGCGCCTATTATCGTCCACGACGGAGGACATTGTTTGCTCCACTTGTTCATTCACTACAACGTGACTCGCGTTATCTTTCCTGCCTGCAACGAGGTGCACGATTCTTAATGACCGTATATATTCGATGCTTCCTCAAACGGAACTACAGCGGACTCCATTAATACCGTCCCATTCTTCGGGCAAGGCAACATCGAAAATGTCTAATCGGAAGCCGTCATTCGCGCATTCGTGACTGTCGATCACTTGACGGCAACGACTCTCCGAAGCAACGGTCGTGATGCGCGAATATTAAAAAATAACGCGCCTAATTGGAAACTTTCAATTTCAATTTTTTTTTAATGTCCAACTTTCTCTTCAGCTGAGCCGGGCCGCGCTTGTTCGAGGGATCTTCGCACACCGAAGCGCGTGAGAATCTCTCGTACGCTTCAAAGTGTATGTGAATTTCTCGAACTAGTGCGGCCGGTTCAGCTGAGAAGAAGGGAAGAACCGTATGCGTGAGGAATGGGACGGCGTTAACGTAGAGTTCGCAGTACGAACGGTGCCGTCGTCTCTCCTTGCACTTGGTGTCGTTCTTACGCGTCATTGTCGCGACGTAAACGAGAGTCCCGATGCAATCGTCCGACTAGCACCTGAGCACCTGAGAGAACGGCCTGCGAAGGTAGTGCTATCCCCTTTTATCGTGCTTTACATTCGCGGCACATCGACAGACAGACGCGAGAGAGAGGGAGTCTTATCGAAATAACGCGGTCTCACCTCTCGAGCTCCTCGGAATACTCGATCTTGTCGCGGATCGAGCTGGACAGGCTGTAGGCGGACTTCTTCCGGTTACCGTTGATCCGGCCGTTCTCCAGATCGAGCTTGTACTGCGGAATGTTCTCCGCGCTGTCGCAATGGCTGACGCCGCCGTGGTGGAGGATCGACTTCCGCCTGCTCTGCTCGGAATTGTGCTCGGAGCTCGCGCTGATGCGCCGATGGTGCTCGAAGCCGGGATTATCGAGCCCCATGATCTGATCGCTGATGGACACCCGCCTCTTGGTCAACTCCTCGCCGGCTCTGCTCATCCTGCCGGTCATGTCGATGTCCATCTTCCGCTCTCTGCTAACGACTCAGCGCGCGACTCAGCAGCGCGACGAGTCGTGTGCGGCCCCTCTTCGAACGCGCTCGAAACTGATCCGTCGTCGCCGTGGGACCGGCTCCGATTCGGCTCCGGTCGCGCTATTAAACGCGATCGAGGAAAGCCGGGAGAGCGCGGTCGCTGAACGACGCTGAAGGAACTGCGCGCGACCGTCGCTGGGATCACGCGTCCGCCGCGTTAACGTGATCGTTAGCGAGTCTCGTGACGGGTCCGTCACGCGACAGGGACGACTATTACGACGCTAATACGTTGCGACGATTGACGTCTTTGACACCTTGGCCCGCTTTTACCAGACTGCTGTTTCCCCGAGGCTCACGTCTCCGGTTCGAGCCGATTCTTCGCACCCAGGTCGTAGTGGATGGCAAGAGAGAGAGAGCACGAAGGTGCGCAACTTTGTCCTCCTCGTTAGCGTGAGCGTTAGCGCTCTCAGGGTCGGCGACGACGCGAACCTTTCCACTGACGTTTCTCCACGCGTCTCGCGACTCGTGACGCGTTTGACGACCGGCTGGCTGGCTGGCTTCGTATATGCGAGGTTGTCTCTCTCTTTCTCGGCGAGGTTGGTTCATCGGATCCGGGCGAGCCGATTTTATTCGCCTCGGCGTGGAAACAGGGCGAGCGGTCCGCGCGACGCTCGTTGACGCAATTGACGCGACCGGTGCATCTCGCTCGTGTTTTATGCTTTGCCGTAATTCAAGCTTTCGCGATAACGCGTAAGCACGCGTGGCCCCCTTCGAGCGAGCGAGGAGAGCCGAGAGCCCCGTCCCGGTGGCTCGTCGTCGCGAGCGATAGGACGGTTAAGTAGCGACTAAAAGCGGCAAAGTGCGCGGCAAGCGTGGTGGTGTTTATGCGAATGGTGGGGCTCGCAAAAAGTGCTCGAACGTGGACCGAGCACGGACAGTCACGGGCCGTGACAATAATTGCTGTGCGCGATGGGCACAGGATGGGCACAGCCGACCGCCTCATTGACGTGCCGGCGGCTACGCGCTCCGCTGCGCGTTCCCTCCGCCTCCACCTCCGCGGAGGCATCGATCCGACGGATCGATAGCGCCGATCGAAAATCGCGCGAGCGTTATCCCTCGAGATCACGGCAAAAATCCCCTCGTTATTAGGAATGTTGCGATGCTATGAAAGTGTCGTTACTATTATTGAAGTGTATCTAATCAAAAACAGCGATATCATTAGTGATATCAGTAATAAGAACAATAATACCGATATCGGGGTCGAATATTTTAAATTGGAGGAAATATAAAAATCGGGAAAGTGTTTATCTTATAAGCTGTTCTTCGAGGTTTCGTATGTATAATTTCGTGTAATAATCTTACTATGGTTTAAAATTACTTTTACCTTCACTAGACTTTTTACGGTTTATGATCTTAAAACTTTAGAAGAAAAAGCGTTAAGGCTCCTCGCTATGACTGTTCTCGTTTGATGACGTCAGAAGCGAGAAATCGCACGCTAAAAATGATTGTGGTATACGCGGGAATAAAACAATATAGGCGCAAAGTCAAGTCACTCATGATCGGACTCCGTATACGTGTAAAAATGTCCGGAGGCTTTTCTTTTACTTCAGCAATCAATAAGGAATCGTAACAGATTAACGTAACGGAAATCATAAGAAAAGATCGATTTAAAACGTGAGCGGCAAATTGCATTGACTTTCATGAGGCAAAAATGCGCGATATCTTAAAGATCGACTGAGTAAAAAATCGGGATATCGGAAAAAGATATCGAGACAAAGTAGCGCTGATACGGGTATGAATATAAAGAAAATACCGATGCAAAAGTATCCAGTATTCAGAGAAAAATATCGATATCAATATTATATCAGTGGTATTCTTCTTAATCGTCCGACCGCGGCGTGTTCACATTAATCCGCGCGATGCTCGCGGTGATATTCGTGTCGATCTGTCCTCCACGACGAATTTTGAACGTTTGAAGAATACCTTCCGCCGACGTGGGAGCGGAAGTACACTCGGAAGTCACTCTCGGAATTCAAGCCGCGCGCACAACAGCAACAGTCGCGCGCGTGAGACTTCCTTTAAATCATCACGCGGATGTTGCGAATAATTTAATACGCGTATCGCGCTGTGTGTATTACCGGTGAATTACTGTCTAATACCGAGGTATTACGGAATTAGAATATGAATGTTTGATCCCGGGCGCTTATCCCTCGTCAAAATGCCAGACAGCCGGGGCCGATCCACCGTGGCAATCTTAATAACGGCTTCCGCGCGATCACTTATTTCAGCTCGAAATTTCAGTTCGCTTCGCTGCGCCGAGCGCGCTCCTTATCGCGCGGCCAGCGTTAACCAGCGAGAATCCGAAATTATGTAGCGCGACGTACCGCCCCCCCACCCCCNCGCGCGCGAGCGAGCGAGCGAGCTTCGGCCTCTCCGCGCGATCTGGCCGGCGCTTTGTAATGAAATTCGAGAGAGATTAAAATTAATGGTCTTAATCGAAGACTCCCGACACCCAGCATCGATCGAGCGCGCTAATCTCTCGTGCGATATCTTTCCCGATTTAATTTCTCGAGCGCAGATAACAATGTATCTACGATACGCTCGTTTGATTACGGTCATTTAACTCTTTAAAGTGTTCGTAATAGTACACAATTAACTTTGGACTTTTCACAAAATCTCGCCCGTTGGCAGAGTAATGGCTCCGTCGATATAGTATTATCAATTCATCTTAAATGAAGCTACATTCTCCGTCGTAACCCGTGAAACAGTGTCTTCCCAGCTGAAGATTGATATATACAATACACGCAGATACACAGTAAGAAATTTTCTGTTAAATTTGAGACACTTCACTTGTCTCAAACGGTCCACTCAAATTTTGGTGTTAATTGTGTTTATGATAAAGTGAATATATTGAAAGTAATACAGATATTACGTCAAAAATGAATACAAAATTGATACGTTAATCGACGCTGAAGTATAAAATGTGTTACTTCAACGCTTACACATGTTGAATATTGGCACAAAATGTTGAAATAACATAAACGTAATATGTTAAATTAACGCATACGGATATGTTCAAAATTTAACGCAAAAATTCGAGTAATAAATAACAATTGTAGATTTTATTTTAACGAAATCGATGTGTGAGCCTTAAAGGATTAAAGTGCGGTCCGGCAAGCGTCGATCGTCGCGTGCGGCAGCGTCGTTCTGTTATTATTACACGATAATCGCCGTAATATAATCTCGCCTTATCATGCCTATCTGTATCGTTGCCAAAAACGATCGGCTTATCTCGTCAATATTATTTTCACCGTGCGGTTCGCTCGATCGCACGATTACGCGAGATTTGTGCGAATAAATTCATTTGAAGCAACATTTATCGAGACTAGTTTTATCAATATCGCCAATCCAGAGCGGTAAAATGAACTTTCGTAGATTAAGGGAGGACCGTAAATTTCTGAAACGCTGGCAATTTCCCACAAATGCAAATGGCGAAGGATTCGAAAATCCTTCCGATCGTGAAAACCGGAATCAAGGATCCGGGATCGCGGAGTTCAACACAAGCTCTCGTATTTCGTAAAAGGGGAGCGAGACGGGGGAGGGGAAGGGGAGAAGAGACCGGATGAATACGATCGAACTGGGCGAGTGGAATCATTCGTCTTAATGGATAAATTGATCAATTATTCTTGCTCGTTAGCGCCGTCAAAACTTACGAGATTTATTTTTATACCGGGAAAGTCGACGCGCGCGGAAGCGAATTGAATCAAGCTGGGAGGGCAAGTCGGAAGTGGATAGAATTGACCTCCCAGGAGCGCGCAGGAAATTGCAAATTTCTATTTTAATTTATTTCTCCTGGTAGACGGGAACGTACAGGAGGAAGGAGGGACCCGCGAGTAGTAGACAGAGGAGGAAATGAAATATGCTAGAGAGATGGTCGACGATGGAATACGTGTGCGGAAAACAGGAAGAATTTATAGGCGGATGCCCCTCGGTGCTTGTGTATTTATCGACGGAGTCCCACCCTTAACAAGACATCGCGCAACCGAGTTTAATGAAGAAAAAAGAACGAGAGACAGACCGGGGGTCATAAAACCGCTTAAGTGGGGCGAAAAGGACTTGAAAATCCGCGATGGATGGAGGGCGCGATGATGATACCTCATTCTCGTACATCTCTCGCCGTATCTCGCGCGCTCACAATGCGTGTTCGCTTTCACAAAAACGCGTATATATTTTCTCTCTCCTCGTCTCTCTCTCTCTCTCTCTCTCTCTATTGCGGCAAATAAATGAATAATTTCACCTTCCTGTTAGCTCCGTTGACACGTCGCGAATCAAATTTCTACTGACGATGATGTCGTACAGTTCTCGGGCACGCTTGCGAATGTCGAGCATTGTCGTCCCTCGTTAAAGCAGCATTCTTATACGGCTCCATGCGTCGTGTGTAGCGCTAATGCGTCTCGGGATCTGCAATACTGTTCAACCGATAACGTGAATATTTTTCCACATTCTCCCCTGCGGTTCGATGCCGATCAATCTCGTGAACGTGAAATTCCGTTAATTGCATTCGTTTTATTCAGGAAGCGTGCGTCAGTACGGCGATGCAATAGAGAGTTTTTCTGAAAACCCTCCGGTTTCGAAATGGCAATTGTGTGTAAATATTTAAGAGGGAAAACCATTAATCGTTAGTTAAAAATTACATTACTTTGTGAGGATTAACATCTGGTTTCTCCAATGAACTTACGAAATATTCACTGGAGAAAATACTATTACCATATATTGTATTCACAATACGGAGTTTATCTGAACTACACCGACAAACTCCAAGGATAGATTCGACATAAAAAAAAAGAAGCAAGTAAAAGAAAAACAAGTCTTAGTAAACATACGCCCTCGAGCGTTATATTCTGAAATGTAGCTACCGCAGTCTCAGTTTTGAAATATATTTTGTTCATCAATCGCGTTTTACAAATAATAACATAAAAAAATTACCCTTTTCAAAAGAAAGATAAAAAATCTTTCATCATTGTCACCTTCTGAGGGCTACATCTGAAAAACCAGGCTTTTGCGAACATATATTTACTAAGTCTTTTTTACTTATTTTTCAACAAAAAATCTGTCCTACAAGCTTGTCGGTGGAGTTCGGATATATTTTGTACACGCGATATCCTAGAAGAGGAAAGAATTCATTTCAAGAACCTCCATAAATGAAAAATCAACTACATATACACGCACGTCTCTCTCTCTCTCTCTCTTTTCAAATTGACACAATATATCTTCTCGGGCAAAATCTTTGTTGACACTTTCCAATTAATTGAAACAGAAGAGAAACGTCCGGGATACTTTAAACGGTATCTTACGCGAGTTACACGAGAAACTCGGGGAAGGAAAGTTAAAAGAGTCGTGCGCGCGAGCGAACGAATGAACCACTCTTTTATTTGGGCCGCCCGCGCGCAGGGAGATTCGCGAAAAACTCGCGACATGTCTCGCCGGCGGGCAGTGATGTATCGCGATCTGGCGAACCGTCGCGCTTTTGCGTCCGCCGTTGAACATTCCGCGGCCGGCGAAGTCACGCGAGAAACGTCCACGTCCCTCGGAAGAGCGTGTCGGGAAGGAACGGGGGGAGGGATGGAGGTGGAGGTTGCGCGAGAGACGAGGTCGAAGATGGGATTGGAATTGCAAATATCCCTCTTCTCCCTCTCTCTCCGGTCTCTCTCTCTCTCTCTCTGATCTATCTCTCCGCTGCTTTCCATTGACCGTCCGCTCGTTCCGGAACGCGTACGAGATGCATGTCGCGGAGCATATTTTACGGAATCTTTGTCGGACAACAAATCGCCAGATTCCCCCCCCCCCCC
>NW_014554256.1:515471-521483 GCF_001313825.1 Dinoponera quadriceps
CCCCCCCCCCCCCATGACGTTGGATTTAGCTAAGTTGCTCCGTCTAAGTTCGCGACGGGACCTTCCAGCGGCGCGTTCGAACGACGGATTCTCCTCGAGGATGACCCAAGGTCTCCCGTTATCCTTCGGAGCCGAGGGACGCGCGCATCAATTATCCGGCTGTTTTCAAGTCGCTCTCTTTCTCGTACCCGCCCCACCTCTGTCGAGTCGAGAGAAGTGCGGGAAATTCAGAGCCGGGCGTGTCTAGTCGCGCGGATTTGCTCGGGGAGGCCACGTAACTCTCATACATCGAAATTTGTTCTCGCTTCCGTCGAGCGGCCCCACGTAGCCCTCCCCCCCCTGCGTAAGAGGATTCGCTCCTTCCTTCCGTCGTCTGTCAGCGATTTGCCCTTCGCACCTCTGCGGCGGCGGGGCAACGGCGGGAGCAAAAAAGTAACGATGGGGAAGGTAACGACAAGGGGACAGGACGAAGAAGACGAGCCACGGCGTGGTGGGAAACGGCCGCGCGTCAAATTAGCTTAAAAGCCCCGGGGCAAGCCCGGGAGAACTGCGGCACACAACGCGCGCGCCGCGTGCCGCGACACACATGGGTCGCAACAATGTCCGACGCGAGCACGGAGGAAAAGCCCTATGCGCCCTCATATATCACTTGGAGATAAAAGGCTGCCACGACGACGGACGGAAAGTATAGTGGTTTCGGCGACAAGCCGGATAGGCGGTTCATTGCACAGCTGCTGCACCTCGCTGCCCCCGTAATAATTCGGAGCTCGTCGGCAGAAACGAAGAGAAATTGTACGTCGCGCGTCCCTGGTATCTATTTACTAGCCTCCCCGGTAAATAACGAAAGTATGTGCCCGGGGAAGGTACCGATCGCCGCGACCCCACCGTCGTGTCGGGCTGGCAGCAATTCTTGCGAGGAGGAGCGATACTGTAAATTAGATATCGGGAGAGAGAGACCTGCGCTCGCGAACGTTGCTGCGAACTTTGCGCGGGCAAGAACGGACGTGGAGAGAGAGAGAGAGGGAGAGAGAGATGTTATATAAAATTACACGCCCCGTCTGGAAGCTGTAACATCATACTTCCGAGTCTTCGCAGCCTTCGATAAATACGGATTGAGCTTTTACGGATACGCTTTTATGTTTTATTTATTATGGACCGTTATACTTACCCGGGATTTTTCTGATTTCATTTACGAAGCAACGGTGAACGGGAGAGAGAGAGAGAGAGAGAGAGAGAAAGCTCGCGCAATCGTGACGCAGTATCTACCACCAGCTCGCCTTTCCTCTCTCCTTCTCCTTCCACCTGCTCCTTCGCGATACGTCAAAATGTATATGTTCCCGCACAACCCCGGTTCATTTTCCTTACATAGCGGCGGTTTTCATCGAGAGCCACCGTGCGCGCTGATTGTTATTCGCCCCACTTGCCGCCGATCTTTGCGCGACTTTTTACGCCGCCGCAGATGTCGACATGACGGCCGAGTATCGCGGTTCTTTTAGCGTTTCGGATGATATTGGCAACTTGTAAGAGCGAGCGAAAAAGGCTCGCTTCCTTTTTCTCTCTCTCTCTCTCTCTCTCGCTCGCTCTGTCTCTTCCTTTCCCGACACGTGTGGGGGAACCGTGTATCAATATGTAATTCCATTTTCTTGCCGACCGAGTTGGCCCGGGTGGTCGCCGCCGAGCGCGCGACAACGAGCGAGCCGGCATTAAAGATTTTCCGCAATATCGCGTTTTCGAATACGGTAAACGCTCGAGTCGCATTACGGCGAATCGCGTGTCTGAGATGGAAATTGCCGTGACTGAGGTGGAAATTGCCATTGCCACGTGCTCTTGGGTTTGCATCGAGTGGCCGGCATTTAGGCGTTTTACCGTGTTCGAAGCGCACCTTCGCAAAATCTCGCCTATCGCGCCTCGCCCGGACGGGGGGTTAAATCATCCTTTCTCCCTTCTTCGGTCTCGTCCGTCCGCGGGTCGTCTCTTCGACACGTGTATCCGGTGCATAAATCCAGCGTTAAACGCCGGCCATGATCTCGCGAGGGTTACTCGTTTACGTATCGGACTCCATCGTCATGCCGCCGGGCAAATAGCGCAAATTAAGCGGCCACGTCGTCGCCTAACCGCGGCCTCCCGCGCAAATGCATGCGGGTTTTACAAGTGAAACGCGCGCTGCTGATTAACCAAATCTCATTAGGGCGATGCTGAACGCTCCGTCCGAAGTTTCATTAATTAAATTATCGCTCCGGTAACCGTACGTACGCCCTTAAGTATTCGCCGCGAATATGAATCATCGTCTCTTACATTATTCATTCGCGGTAAACCGAATATAGCCGCAATTTGGACGCGTATTTCGCGCAGGTGAGGGGAATTTTTATGAAGGATGCATTATATACGATGGAAATACGACGCGCGACGTCGATAACACGACTAGAATCCAGGTAAGTAATTCAAGGTGCAGCTGCCGCACTGTTGCACCCATACATAAACATCTCGGAGACGGACGCGCGCGCGCGCGCGCGCGAAAGAGAGAGGGGACAGAAAAGAATAGCGCGTTCTTCTTTCGTCGAATGTCGCTCCGGTCGGTTCGTCTCCGCGTGCACGCGCGCGCTTAAATAATAAGTCGCTCTACCCGTGGAATGCAATTTTCGACGGGAACGTATCAAGCGTATCGCAGTGCATTCGTAATGCAAACGAAACGTCTCCGGTTACATAATAATTCGTAAGCTCGCTATTTCACGCGAAGCTAAAGAATCAAGAGGACGGGACGAGCTCCTCGACTTAATTCCTCACGTTTTATGCGGAACATTAATTAGTGCCACATTGTGACGCGCAAGGCGATCACGACACACTGATAATCGCACAAGCGGATTACCAGTTGTCCAGGATTGCGCTCTGTGACGGATTTCCGCTAACGACTACCGCCGATTATTAGCTCTTGTTATGGCAGTTGTGAAAATTGTCACGAGGCAAGAACTGTTTCCCGTTCGCATAAATTTTGTACAATCCATGCGCACCTCTGTTGCAAATATCGCGGCACGAGCACCGAGGAAACAATGTGGAAAACAAGAGCTCGCACGTACAAAGCTACTGATTGCCTCCCTTCTCTCTTCCTGTCTCTCTTTCTCTCTTTGTCTCATGTTCCGGCCATCGCAAAACGCGTGACGTTTCTTTCACCAAGAGACAGGAAGTCGACTGAAATTTAGGATGACTTTCACTTTCGAGCTCTCTGATTAATCTAATCGTCGATTTAAAATCAATGTCGGTCGCACGGAGAAAAAAAGATCGGTTGGATTGATGTGACAATGTAAACGAATCATTTTGATTGGAGGAAACGGAATTTCTCGGCCGTAAGAACCGAATTTTTCTTGATGAGCAGCAATTCCGTTTTCTTCAGTGAAAATGCGTTTGATTCGTTTATTGTCATGTTAATTCAAATGTTACCTGCATTATCATGCTGACGCAGATATAAATTGTTGACTTTTCGATTATCGTCGAACGTTATAGAACATCGACAGGATTTAAAATTGATGTTGGTAATTCTTATTATTGTTCGTCGATTAGTCTAATTAACAAGGCCTCGTGCCGCCTCCTCTTTTACAGCCGTGAAAGACTCCAATGCTTTGCTCGCATCCATTCGTTATGCTGCAGAAAATTATATCTTTGCCAGAAATAATGGAATCGATTGTACACAGTTTTCAAGTTTCGGAGTGACCCCGCTTTTTCCCCATTTTCCCGCGTTATTTCTTTCGTTTCTGTCCCAAGGATACGAAAATTGGTTTAGAAAAATTCACGCGTGTTCCGTTAAAACTTGCCACATTTACTTTTACCGCAGAAAAAGGTGAGGAAGCAAAAAAATTCGTGGGAAAATTCGGGAATAGAACTGGGAGTTTTTCCGAAAGTTTGAAGCTACGATCGATTGCTAATTTCCTTATTACTCTTATTGCTCTCTTACTTACTCGGTAGTCAATTAGGTACTCACAGGTAAGGCAGTCGTATCAGCTGCATTGCTGTTTGCCTCGCTTATTGGTTTCCCTATCTCATACTGGTTCTATCTTTATTTTTATGTTATATTATATCACTCTTACCTATCGATATTTTTAGACCGATCGAATTATTATTGTCAATATTAATCTGAGTTCGATGAAAGTCACCTTAAATCTCCGGGAAAACTCTCGACGGCACACATGTAATCGGGCGGAATTTTCTCCGTCCGATTGCTGCTCGCGAGCGAACGCTCGCGTGTACGCCTCCTCTCGGCACGTCGATCGAGACGAATTGTGTTGTCCGTCGCGTAGGTTCACGCGCGAACGAACGAACGGTCTCCGCCGCGTTCAATTAGCCCTCGTTATCACGACTTCTGGCTCGCAGGAAGGAGGCGTGTGTGAGCGACGTGATGCGACGGAGAGGAAGGGATAACATTGACTTAAATGCAGCCCGTGATTTTTTCGCGACGTACGCACGCTCGAACGCGTCACTGCACGCGTGCGTCTTCGCGCGCACATGCGTCGTTATTGCACTCGCGGGTGCGTCGCGCGATTACCGTTCCGGTTGACGTCGGCCACCGTCCGTCCGTCCGTCCGTTCTCGTCCGGACAACCAGACATATTCCAGGTGTGCTCGAATGCACCCCAATTTTCGGCATAACGCGATACACTCGGCGAGATTCGGATAATTGAATGGCCGAGGCGCTAATTCAGGTAAAACTGATGATCGCCGGTCTATCTCGAATGATGTCAGCGCTCCAATTACGGCTGGATGGAGCTATATTTTCGGGCCGGTTGATTATCGAGTCCGGCCGCGCCGCCTGATTGACAAGCGGCTGTGTTCCGGCGAATCGCGAAGAAACGTTCGCCGAAAAGAGGGGATTCGCTGGCAATTGCCAAATATTTAGCTGGGGAGGTTACTTTCGAAAAGTTACTATTACTCACTGCTCAATGGAAACGCAACTTCTTACCGTTGTCGTTACTCAAGAAGTAGCGAGTCGTTACAATTTACGTTACTTTTTCGCCGAGATTTGACGAACTTTTTTCAAGACTCGCTTCTGCTCATTTCATGTACACGCATTGAAAAGAAAGCACTTAAAAATTTACTCACTGGATATAAGATTTATTTCATGAGAAATAAACCTTATTTCCCATGAAATAAGCCTTATACTTCTCACGAATAAATTCTTAAGTATTTTTTTCCTCAGTATTGTAAGCGTGCAGAGTAGTGGTAAAAGTAACAATAAGAATAAGTTATACTCGCTGCATTACTGTTACCGTTGCTGATAAAAAAATGTCACGTCTCTATCAAATTATTACGAAGAAAATGGCAGTCATAACAACGTTAACGAGTAACGCATTACTTGCCAACCCTGACATTTAGTTAAACAGTTCGAACTGAATTTGCTCACAGTAACCAGATGATTTAGTTACACGGCACATATAACTAAATCATTTAGTTACATGTGCCATTAGATACGTGTGCCATGTGACTAAATAATTTGGTTACTGTGATCGAGTCGTTTGGTTGAAACTATTTAACTATTCAAACGTTTGTTACTAAATCCATCTTTCAGTGTCCGGACCGTCGAGATCGATCGAGATGTTTCTCCGCGTGTCCTGCAGCTGCGCTCCCAGGATTCGTGCGCATTTCGCTTCATTATAGAGCGAGAATCTTCATAGATTAAAAATGAATAGATAATGTGAAGTCGACGCGGAAGAATATATGTCCGCGGCTCTAGCTGGTGCCACGTGCCTGTATTCAAGGGTTAATTGCGGAATTATATGTGCAGACATAGCTGGCGAACCGCTAGTCATAACCTTTACAGATCGATATGAATGGACGCAATTACGCCCGAATGGAATTACCGTTCAATTGATTCGGCGAATAATATAGTAGTACCTGCAGAATCCGCCTGGCGAACATCCGCAAGTACTCTCCGCGAACATTTGAATATTTTAACACTCATAAATTTCTCGCCGGGGAAAAATTGAATTAAACTTTAAATTGCCATAAAATACCCGCCCCCCCCCCC
>NW_014554256.1:521522-529417 GCF_001313825.1 Dinoponera quadriceps
TTCCTCCGCGAGTTTCAGCGGCATCGAAATGATGATAATGCGCGAGTCAAATTAGATTTTCCCGCGGGAATTCCCTCGTCGTTTTGCGAACCTCATGGAGGAAGTTCATTTTTCAAAGATTCAAACGACAATTGCCATTCCGGGAACCACATTGCGAACAGGAAGGAAACATCGTGACCGGATGACCCGGGTGGATTTTATATTTTTAAGGAACTCGGAATAAGAACGCGCACAATGTAGCGCGCGCGTCCGTCGTACGAGCGACTCGAGAGCGAAACGATGCGACGAGTCGTTCCTATTTCCCGGGAAACACCCCGGGAAAACTCGCCGGCAAGCATCGGACGCAAAATTCGATCGCTTTACCGCGTGAATGATATTTTTACGGCTCTATAAAGCGACCCACCCCCTCCCCCCTCATCCCCCCGACGTGCCCGCGCCGTTGTGATAACACCTCCGACGGAATGTCGAACTTTTATTTTCGCCGACTTATACTCAGCGACACGCGACATGTGCGAGCCATGAAATATTAAAATTATTTCGACGTCAGACATCACAGCAGCAAACGCCCCCACGACATTCGTCGTCGTCACCGGACTACTAAATAACCGAACGCTCACTTTTACGCTCGCTTACGCTTTTCGTTACTCGTGGCTCGATCAAGCGATTGGATTCAACGAGCGACGGACAATTCACCTGTATACAATTTCTCCACGTTGATGTGTCCACGCTTTGTCGTTCGGCGGCTTTTCAGCTTGCTGTGCTCCAAAGTGTGTCGTTCGCGACGACGGCCAGGTAGCCGACGATCCCCCGATCCACCGTTATTACCGACAACAACAACGGATTAACAGGATATCGCACGCTTTAAATTCGCACGCAAGTGAAAAAAAATGCCCAAGTCCGTCCGGCACCATCGGGGGTAGACGACTGACTGGCACAGACATGCATTACTACTTACATAATGGTGAATGTTACGGAGAAAGTCTATAGTCGCGATCGATGTCTTAAAGAACGGGGAGGACGCTCACATTGACGTTGACAACGCGCTAGTCTAGTGTCAAGGTGCAAACAAAAGTGCTGCTTCCGTCTATACGCGACGTGACCTATGCGAGGTTGTTTAAAGCTCGAGGATAAAGCTGGGTTCACACCGAAAGGGCACGTCTCTCTCTCTCTCTCTTTCTCTTTACCGGCAGGGGAAGCATCAGCACCCATCTATCGCGAGGCGCGGTATTTCAACTGCAAAACTTGCCACAGCCCCCAAGCTGCAGCCCCCGTCCTCCCCTCTTCTCCTCCTCCCTCTTCTCGTCGCGAGGGCGAAACGTATTCTGCCGTTGAAATGTATGCTGGGGTGGTATTTCTAAACGAAAAGACAGTAGAGCGAGAGACTGTATTAATGCACGGAGGACCCGAACAAAAAGGCGTTGAGGAGGAGCCGGCGGGAGAAAATTTCCGTATGCAAAGTGTCGTACGGTGTTATAAGTGGCGTCGGCGCGGCGAAATTTACACGGTGCGTAGTCTCTACGTAGCTTATAAAGTTGAAAGCGGCTGTAATAAACGCGCAAGTTCCACGAATCTTTCGATTCTCTCGGGAAGGCGAAGCGCGCCCTCCGCTTTATCTTACATCACGCTATTTCGTCGCCCCCTTCTCTCTCTCTCTCTCTCTCACTCTCTCTTTCTATGTGTGTATGTGTGGAAAGGTTAATTTAACTCGATGCAATTTATCGGAAAGTCAATCGATACACCGCACATAAGCTGGCGCGCGTCGTCGTCGTCGTTCGCTCGTGCGCTCGCAAGCCGGATTCAACTTTCATTATTAAAAGTAAGTTTGACCGAAATTCGGCGCCGGTGCTCGTGGCCTTTAATATTTCACACCCCCTGTGAGAGAAAATAAACGGACACCGTTTTAACGAATCCGCTCCTCCGGAGGCTCGGCCCCGCGTTTGCATTCACGTATTACGTACGATACGATATGTTACACCGTTACACCCTTATCGATTTTCTCTCAGCCGGAATAACCGGCGGTTGCCATTTAATCGTCGGCTTCTTAAAAATAGCATCGGATTATATTAATTAGCGGCCGGGCCGGTGTCTATAAACCGCAATAACCCACATTCGCGCGCGCGCACAGGAAGCAGGAATCCCAGCGTTACCGATTCTTCCGCTCTGATTCCGCGTCTCGTGACACACACGGCCGCCGCCTCCTCTTTCTCCACACGCGTCCCGATTATTTTGTTCTCTTAATGATCTTCCTCCCCCCTCCCCCGACCGGAATGATTTAATCGTATTATCCACGCGATCCCATTGCCCTCCTCCTCCTCCCCTCGACGCCCCGGTGAGATAGCGCAACGCTTCTCGTTAAAACGAAAGATCGTATTAGCACGCCACGCGTTTACCCATACAAAAGGCGGAATTTATTTATTCCGCCTTTTTAAACACACAAAACCAAACGACCCGCTTTTTCCGCAATTCGTCATCGCCAAGAGTGTAACGAGCGTTCGCGCTATCCACCCGTAGAGCGTATGAAAAAATCCTTTTAGATCATCGAGCTTAACAAAAAATGCAAAAGGTCGCTCCCCGTAAGTGTGCGCGCGTGCGCGTGTGTAACGACCTTTTCTGTAACGAGCAAACCGAGCCTGAAACCGATTAAAACGATCCGCACGCTTATTATACTCATGCCAATTTCAGTTGACGATTAAAACGGCTCGTATTTTCACTGAAAATTACACGAGCCGCGGCCGATTCGACGTGTTTCCCGCCGGAAGATTCTCTTGGACCCCGACAAAAATATAAAAAGGTTGTCATAATTCAATGATACGCGCGTTTACTGTTTTATTTTCAGCAAAGGGCATGAATGTACGTAAACTCGATTTGCTTTGATATTTGGGAGGGGGGTGCGTGCGAATTTGAAAAAAAAAACGAAACACCGGGAAAGCGTTATATTAGCGCGATAAAAACGCATCATGTATGACTGCCAATACCAATACCAACGCCGGGGCATCAATATTAACAGCGAACCGACACATTCGTGAGTGTGTGTGCGCGCGCGCGGCAAAAGTTCCATGGGTTTTTAGAACACGCGCACTCGATCCATTTTCCCAACCCGGAATTGCATTTAACACGAGTGCCGCGCGCGCTAAACCATCGATGTATCGTGGTCGGTGCAGCGTCATAAAACAAACGTGATTGTTTTCGTCCGGGTGCTCTTTAAACAAAATAAAAGAAGATCAAAATAGAAAATAGAGTACGATCGAAGAAGAGAAATAAAGAACCAAATTATCCCTCGGGATTCGACAACGGAAGTGAAATAAAAAAAAAGTGCCGAAACCTCTTTCTCGGCGAAATCGGCCTTTGCCTCTCGTGGAGAGAGAGAGAGAGAGAGAGAGCTTTCGTTCCTCAGCCGACGTTTGTTGTGCCCGCGTGTGTGTTGTTCTTCCGAAAAAAAAATAATTCGAGACGTCTCACATTTTATCGCGAGGAACTCTCGACTTTTTCGTTGAGTCTCGGCAATTACTGGACACTCCCGTTCACCTCGCACATTAACACAGGGATACCGCGCCGGTACCGGTTGCGTTTTGATACAAGATGCGCGGCGAGTATATATATATATATATATATATATATATATATATAGTTATGCGCTCCGTCTGTGCCACCGGTATTGTATGGCATGACTAATTATACTTCAGCTCGCGGCGGATCTCGTTGCCTGGCTCCACGAGAGGCGGAAAGCACCCTATTAAAGCTCGAGCTTCGGCCACCCACCCTCTCGCGAGAGAGGGAGAGAGAGAGGAAGACCGCGAGACGTCGATACGAATGCGCCAGGCGTAAGAAAGGGTGGTGCACGGTGAGCGAACGTCTACCGCTCCGTGCACCCTAATCCCTCGATCTCCCTACTTTGTTTCGCAGCCGCTTCTCTGTACCCCCCACCCCGTTACCCAGTCCGCACCCCTCGTTACCGCGGGGGTCGGTGCTGCCTACTTTTGGCACCCTTCTCGACGAGCGCGCGCATCTGCTCAAGGTAGTTGTAGCATAAAATGAGTTTTTTTTGTTGAAACTTGCACCATGTATCGATTTAAGTGTGACCTAATTATTGGCTCAGTTATAAAATGATTGACCATTCAGGAGCAGAAGAAACAAGTCCGTTGGTGTGACTGAATTTTCCGTTCGCCTGGAGACCGGACGAAAATTCGGCCGTGAAAACGGAAAGATTTTTACAGAAGGAATTTCTGCTCAGTCAATTGTCTCGACCGAGTTTTAACGCAGAGATATCACTTTTTGTCGCTGAATTTTCATTTCTTGTCAGTTTCCATCCGGTTTCTGGCCCGTTGCAAGGAATTGAGTTCTTTTTCCGCGTGTGAAAATGACGCTTTTTACACATGTTCCTTGCATAGCATTAATAAGAAAACTGAGAAATAATAATATTGCTGTATTTGCACGCGGAAAAAACGATCAGTTTCATTAGCTAAATTAGTTGTAATATGGACACCTAAAATTTTAGCAGCACAAGCAATGTTAATTGCTGCGGCGGCGAACTCTTTTGCTAGCAATTAAAATTATTCACGCTGCTAAAGCTACAGGTGTCCATATGTTACAAATAATTTAACTGCTGAAGCCATTCCTCTCTTCCGTATAATATTGCGTATATATGTCTACCTCAGCTTCGCTTCGAATAAACATTTATTATTATAGGTAGTGAAATAAATGTATGGGAACGTAATTTTGCTTGATAAATACTAAATTTGTGAGTAATCTCCTCTTGATGCGCCACTGAAAATACGGGAGCTCTGCGATAAAATTGCCTGGAGGATGCCTGGAATAGCGTTTTTCGATCTCTCACTCTCTCTCTCTCTCTCTCTCTTCGAGTGACGGAGCTCGTTCGAATAATGAAGGAAACTTGGTGAGAGACGTGATTCCGTGAGAGAAGAGCGATGAGAGAGACGCGCGTAGCGAAGGAAAACGACAGGACGGGAACGCTGGGACGTAATGCGAAATCAGAACGCCATCGGTATATATATACGCTTTGAATCTTTTAAGTATTTATTTAAACAAATCCCAACATTCCAAACATTGATAGATGTATATACGTATGGGGGGGTGTTTTTGTGCCTGCGTTCGCCCCCCGCGGACGCGATGCAGATCGCTCGGCGACTCTCAGTTTCGCCTTTGTCAATCCACGTTACGTCCACGGTGCTTCCTCTTCGTTAATCTCGTATATATATATACAGGCTGTCGCAGAATCACCCCGCCGCTTCTTTCGCCCGCGGACTGTTCGTCTCGCTGAACTCGGTCTTCTCGCGATGAGAATTCGTGCGAATATTTTCGAGCAGTTTTCACTCGGCTTTCGGCCGTCAATCGGAATTCTGTTTATCGGAACAAAGTTTACCCGACGAGAAGGAAATATTTTTTTTTCACAACTACCGACGATTTTTCATGTTAATTGGCTATACTCGTCCCACGAGTAAATTTCCGTTTTCAGTACGCCGCTCAGGAAAAAAGACTCCGGTGTATTGTGATATTTCGTTATTGAGAAAAAATCGTTATTGAGAAAAAAACATCGATTCAGCGGAGAATCTGCGAGACGGAAGAAGCGGCGGCGGTCAAAGAGGCTCTGACGAGACTCGATCGCCTTGGCCGCGCAAATGACGATGGAACTTAACTTCTCTCTTCGAGTTACGATGCAAATGAAGCTAAATTTAACGATCGTATCCAAATTCGACGAACAACAACTGTTTGGTTACCATGATCTCGCTTCTCGGATCCTCGATCGAACAATTCGCCCCGACTCACTGAGCGCGTTCGATTTTGTTACTTTTTGGCGGTGCGTGTGTACAGCTACCACCAGATCAAACGGCATCCTCCGCCTCCGTAGGCGACAACGCACGCGAGTGCGATCGAATTAATTATGGCGAGTTTCCCGTGGCTAGATTAATTAATAGTTAACTTACGGTGGCCCCTCCGCGCGGTTCCCTTCCTCATTTCCTCGAAAAGTCTCACGAAGGTCGAAGGGGGGGGTGCTTTCATGGCCGACGGAGCGTAATGCGGCGTCACTTTCGCGGCGAACTACTTCGACAATCGGTATACAAATATCTCACGACAACGGTATTCGAATAGGTTCGAGCGGACACGTCGATTGCTGAAGTCACGTGTCAATGGCCGATCGACGCGTCGTCCAAGCACCCCGCCGGTGAAAAGGACAAATCAGAATGGACCCGGATACTTGTCGCCTTTCAAAGCGTCATGCCGCCGGTATCGCGTCAAATTTGCAGGCATACAGGTGACTCTCGAAGAGGCTCTCCGAATTCCATTCGCGTACAAAGTTTCGCCGTTATCCAGGACTGTTGAATCCAACATCGTCAGCCATATATCGCCAAAGTTGGAGGTGCACGTTGAAATAAAAAACCTTACGTAATTACGAGGTACATTTCGAGGTACGTACTTCGAATTTGGAGGTACCAGCATTTCCAAATTTAGTGGTACTTCGCAGTAGGTGCTTCGAAATGTCCCTCGTAATTACGTAGGGTTTTTTTTATTTCACTGTGTACCTCCAACTTTGGCGATACATATGGTTAATAGCGTATATGTACTGGAAAGCGCACGCGCGTATCCTCACCACGGTAGCAGCCTATCAGACAAAGACAGTTGAATTGGTATCGTGTCTCTTTTCAGCGTCAACTAATGGCTGAAAACATTTATCCCGACATAGATATATCTAAATCTGTGGTGTAGAGTAAAAGCCGATGTAAGTTGTTGGGTTCCGTTTTTGAAGCTTTCATACTGAAACTGATCACTTTATCATTCTTCGAAGAAATATGATTTCCGTGTGTGGATGACGGTTGAGAGGTAAATGTCAGAACGTGTGTGGTACGTCGAGCCACGTGATTGCTATATGTGTAGTTAAGACGAAGATAGCACGATACCCGATCAACTATATCTCTCGCGCAGTTCTGAGTCGCTCGAAGACAAAGGCGCGCTCCTTCCGGTATGTACATAGTTCGATGCACAGGACCATTGAACTCTATACATATTGGAAAGCGCAGGAGCGTGTACCTCTATCGCGGTAATAGCCGATAGCAGACTGGTTGAATTGATACCGTGTTGTCATCTTTTTAGCGTCAACTATCGCGGCGAAAAACATTTGACCTGACACGTTGTGGATATGTTTAAATCTGCGGTACGTTAAGATCCGATGCAAGTTGGGTTCGTCTTGAACGCTTTCGTGCTGAAAGCATCCTTCTGCCGTTCGTTAAAGAAATAAGATTTCCGTGCGTGAGTAATAGTCAAAAAGTCAATAACAGAATCAATAGTATGTCGAACCACGTGACTACTATAACGTAATTAGACAGAGATAGCACTACAGCCAATCAACTATCTCTCTCGCACAGATCTCCGGTCGCTCGAGGACAAAGGCGTGCTCCTTCCAGTACGTGCATGGTTCAATGCCCAGGACCGACTTGAGGAACACAATATGTTCGGTGATAACGGAACGGATCGGTCTCTCTTCGCTAACGCGTCGAGACTCGTTCGGAATAAAAAGGGCGTCTAACGAGCGAGTAAAAACACAAGTGAGAATTTAAACGTCTAAAATGGTCCGGGGACCCGATATACACCGGGCTGATCTAAATCCAGAGAATGCAGATGGACAATTTCAGCGGCGAGCACGGGAGGTTTAACCGGCGCAAGAGCTGCGCGGGTCGGCTGGCGCTACAAATAATTCACGGCGCCTCCGAGACTAATCGCCAATTAGTTAAAAGTAGGAACTCTTATCAAAACCCCTCTCTTCCCTGTGCTTCTGTGGCGCGGTCGTCAAAAAGTTGTGTAGCAAATTTATCGCTTCCTGAAACAGCGCGCGCGTAACTCTATCCCCCCCCCCCTCCCCCCTAGTTGGGTGACTATTAAAG